>NW_027103816.1:276290-284008 GCF_902728285.1 Clytia hemisphaerica
GCATCTCTAAAAAGCACCCGCATGAAAATTTCATTATTTTCAAAATTCATAAATTTTTCATTATTTCCATATTTCTTTACAACTACTCGAACTACAACCTCTATCTTTGTTAAAATCGTCTCTACGCATGTTTACACGGGTAAACAAAGAAGATTTATTACAGAAAATGCTGCCGCCCTCAATCCTACAACTGCAGTGGGCGTCCCGCCCATATATCTGCCAAACCGTTCTGACCGCCATTTTAGTTTTTTGCAAAATCTAGCGCCACTGTAGCAATCGATCTTTATCAGTGCGTCACAAACAGCCATATAAACAAAACTCAACATTCTCACAAAAGTTGTCTTTTTGATTTCCCAAACATTCGTCTCAAGCGTTCCCTTCCACAATAATTTATGTAATTGCAATTGCGGTCAGTCCACAGTCGGCTTCAACATATACACGTGTTTTTATTTACGTGACCGAAGTGCCTACTAAAACAATCCGGGGGTAAATAGCGAAGCAACACAGCAGATTATTCATAAGTATCTTTTGGCATTGACAATCAAATACAATATATTATACTATATTTCCTTAATTCAAAAATCAAAAATTCATTTTTCATTCGCGAAAAATAAAAATAAAAGAATAATGAATTAATATTACATACTAAGACGCCCCCCGTCTTTTACTTCATTTAATTTCCAATCTCGGACGTGCAAAACGCCCGTCGCCCATATCCACCCAATCAGCTTAAATTCACTTTAATTGTCCTTTGACATTCAAAAAATAGTATTTAAAAATTATGAGTTTATAATATTACAAAAAACAAAAAGTTTGATACTCATTAGTGAATATTCAATAAATTCCTGGTTTCAATTTTTCAGTGGGCGTTCTTCTAGGGCTTCGTTTATCGCGCAATTTTTGCGTCACACAAACTTTCTCGGCCGCTCGTAATAATTATACATTGCCAAATTTGGTTCTCCATTGTCGAGTCGGATAGATGGTGACGTCACCTAAGCAAAAAAGAAAGGATTTCGTCAGTTTTATGCATATATTTTTGCGAGTATTCTATTCGCCGCGCGAGCGCACTTTTCGTAGACTAGTCGGAGTACTTTCTTTTACTCGCGGGATTGATGGTAACTTTTCATCTTCGTTATTTTTAAAATGAAGCACAACCGAAAAAAAACGAAACTTCAGAAAGTTGCGTATTTCCAGTGAGTAAACGACTCTGACAATTAACAAAATTGATGATGATGATTTTTTTTCGGTCAGGCCAATGTCTCGTATTGGGGGTTCTAGTCTTGAGCCCAAAGCCTACGCAGGATTGCAGCGTTTGGGTAAACGAGACAAAACTCTAAAAAAGCTGGTGTTTTGACGCGCTTCCGTGCTCTCGAAATATCGCGGTTTGAGACGCACTGTTTATTTTTCGTTCGCAGCCAAAAGATGCGAAGGGTTGAAGCGAAGCAAAATTTTTTATTTTGAGAGAGCATGATTGGCAGAAATGGTGGATAAGGTGCTGTTGGGAAAATAATGAATAATGAAATCATGCCGCATCTATTTTTGGGTAAGTTCACGTAATGTAAATGTAAATTTCATCGGCCTAATGATAAACAAAGTCAAAATGCTGCGAATGCACTAGAAATTGCTCTCAAAAAATCGGCAATAATAAAATTTTTGAACGAAGGAAAGGTCATTGATTGACAGAAAAAGTCCGACAAATTTACCGACTCCCCGACTCAATTCTACTCAATTTTCGAGAGTCGGTCGGGCGCCGGGCGACGCGAAACAAAGATATTTGTGATTGCCGCCTAATGAAGATATGTAATATATCTGACGACCCTGCCTATGCCCCGGACAGTCCGGGGCAAATGTCTGGGGTCTGAAAAAAATAACTTTTTCCCCGGACCTACGTCCGTTTGTCCACGGAAGAATATTTCAATGAATTAGAAAAAAGCCCGCGCGGTCAGCGATTCTATAAAAAGCGACCGCGCGGGCTGTCTGGGGCGTCCGGGGGTAGTCTCTCAAAAACAAATAATACGGACCCCGGGCACGCATCAAAAAAACCCCGGACTGTCCGGGGCATAGGCAGGGTCGTTATATCTGTCATTGTAGAAAAAGAAAAGTAATATTGATATAGATACTATAAATAACTCAAACTGATAAAAATTAAAATACTTTCGTTAATTTTGTGATTTTTTTGGTATTTTTAACTTTTAAATTATTAAATCATTTCGAAACAGAGGGAAATTTAGAAAAATGCCAAGGGGAATTTAAATAGTGGTATGTGAAAGAAAAACCTAGCCCAAGCAAATGAAGATGATAGAAGAAAAGTACCGTGAGAGGTCCTAAAGCCGACAGCCCAGCCTAAAGCCGATGGGGTCTTTCAAAGATACAAACTAAAATAAAAACAAACCTTTCACTGTGACGCAACGAAGATACCAAAGTGTCAACTAAACTGAGAGATTTGATACATTGAACCAATTGAACCAAATAACAATAATTGCTTCTTATAACAAAACATATTTTTTTATTGCAATATGCACAAAGTCATAAATGACAACAATAGCAACAGCATCATAAAAAGTAACGAGATGTTTTGATTTTCCAAAGCACACGAAAATATAAAAGAGGTCTGTGTACGAGCGTGCTCATTTTGAAACGTTACGTAATCAAGCCTGGTTTCTATTACTTTACACTGGTACTTGGCTTGATTGCGGCGCTAGGACTTTGTGTAAGGATACATATAGACGACATATATTACATTATATTATATATTACATGATAAGACTACAAATAGACGACGTATATTACAATTATTATGTATTACATGATACCTTGCTCCTAATTCTAGTAAAGATAATATATGTCGTCAAAGAGTACACTTAAATGAAGAGCTGTCCGATTGCGGGCCTTCCGTAAATAAACATCCGGACTTATAGGTGGTAAAGAGGGCGTTGATAGTTGCCGCCTCATTGATTCGATGTTTGTTATTCAAATTAGTGCTACCGCATCCGCCCTTTTTTCAACTTCGCGCCATTTTTACAATTTAGTCTGTTTGTTTCTTGATGGAAACCAGTCCAAGTTGTTTCGTATTTTTCCCGCACAAGTCACTTTTATTACAAAAGTGTTATCGTTTTAAACATGAGCAACTGATCCAGAATAAAAGGTAATTATTTTTACAACTCGCACTTTTTAATTACATTATAATTGACATCTTGACATTACAGCTATCTTGTTAGATGTTTTGTTTCGAGAGTTCTAGCAATAGTTTATCGTTCAACTTGGAGAGGGAATGTTTGTAAACATAGAATTTTTTTTCATAACAGTTATTTGGGGGGTCGGAATTAGGCTGGGCTGTCGGCTTTAGGACCTCTCACGGTAATAATGCTAATGGAGAGCGAGAAACAATGAATTGCAAAGATTTCTGACAAACACACTTTCGTACAATCATATCTTCATCATTCATACAAGCTCATCAGAATGGGGACAAATGACGACAAACACAAAACAAATATTAGATTATCAGAATCGAGTTTCAATCGGTAATTGAAAAGAGTTTATAAATCTTATCGAGTAGGAGAACCTGGACTTAATCAAAATAAAACACATTACATTGAACTGTAGACTGTCTAGACCTAGAGTGAAAATTTGACAAATTTGACATGGTGTTCAGTGTTTGACCTGGAATCCGTTTGACCCCAGGTTTGACTTTTCTTTGCTGCCCTCATGGCTCCATGTAGACAAAGCTTTATTTACATGTTGTTAAGGGGTCTTTCCGTAGGTTTTCCTACCCGATATAAAGAATGACTCCGGATATTTTCATTTACCGATGACTTAAAAATGGTAAACAAAGCAGCGGTGTTTTGTTTTGATCGAAAATTCGACTGAAATGGTGAATCATTTTCATTTTTTTCATTTTTTATCATCCCACATCCTGTTATGTTGTCACTACTTATTAAAGAAGGTGAAAGAGAATCTCAGTCTTATCACTTTTTATCATAAACAAAGATGAGGGTAACAATTATTGAATAGTTATGTTAGTTTTTTTTGCCTGTTACTACAGTAGTAGGGGGGTGCGCCCAAGCCTTGCAAGCCAAGCCAAGTAGTAGGTACCACCGTGAAGTCAGCAGGTAACTTGCATCAGTGGAGGCTAACATGCATAGCCCTCAAATGAATGATCTGGCTGGTCCTTAAAATACAAAGTTAAATCAAAACAAAAATGGTAGAGTAGATCTGCGAGCGGAGCTGCGTATAGTTAATTTGTTTTGAAATTTTGCTGCTTTGATTGGTCATTCATTTGAGGGCTATGCATGTTAGCCTCCACTGATGCAAGTTACCCGATCTCACGGTAAGTCGTTAAAGTGAGCGCTATTCGGATCGGATCGGAACCAGTACGTGAACGAGGAACTAGTGCGCAAACGAGAAACCAGTGCGCAAACAATTTTTAAAAAGAAAGAATTAGAGCTCCACTCGCACAGGTAATACTTTAACTCTCCTACAAGATGATACACGGGTATTTGAACTTTTCAAAACCACGCTCTTTTTCACTATAAATTAAAAAAAGGGTCTTTTTTTATATATACATGATGAAAACCAAAATATGATTCTTCAATCGGAATCAAAACTATAAAGTGCACTTACAAACATCAATATGTCAGATCTAACAAAATCAATAACGGTACTGTCATCATTGATAATAAAACAAAGGATTTTCTGTCAAGAGCAATGTCCAACAACTTTCATCGAAATTATCTGTCACAGCTAAGTCAACCATTTTAGCGTGGTCTGAGGATTGAGCCAAGAACGCTCGCTCCGGCGCAGGTGAAAAACTTTAATCTGTCAATCATTTTCTCAATTGAAGAGTACGCAAAGCAATTCTTGCTTTACAATAGTGCCGCGGATCATCATTGGATAGTATATATTAAATTATTATTATCCCTTTATTTTCATTCCTAGAATTCTTGCAAAAAAAAGGAAAAATAGAAAAGCTGTATTTTTTACTGCCCTATTCACATACTGAATTTGAAAGATCTTCTATATATGTCAGGCCATATTTTAGAAAGGCAAGGCAGCGTCCGTTAGTGGTCAAAAAGGGCACCTTTTCCAGTGTTTTTCCACTAAAAAGGCTGTTTTTACCAATATTTTAGTAATTTCAGGAGGGGCAGCGTCCGATAACCGGCCGCTAAAAGGGCATTAAAAAATGGCCTGTATGTGGCGTTTTTTTGCGTTGGAATAAAAATGTCCTAGGTGGAAAATGTTTGAAAAGGAGGCTAATAGTAATACAGCAGAATTAGGACAAAAGAGGGAACTTTCAAAAACTTTTTTCCAAAAATCAATAAGCGGGGGGGGGGGAGGTTGAAATAAGATATTTCCTGGGTGGAAAATTTTTGAAAAATTAATTAGCGGTGGGGCGCCTATTAGGTACCCGAGAGTAAGTGCTTGCGTGCAGCATAGGGTACAAAGTCCAAATATGCATTTCCCGTAATTGAAGAGTTAGGTATACTGTCTAACTTGAGAGTTAAAACATGGATGGGATCAATGAAGTATAAGCCCGAAGGGCTAGAAGTCAATCTCCTTGGTAGGATTTGAAGCCAACAAATCCTACCAAAGTTGTGCGGCCTTGAGCGGCTCGCCTGGTTTTTACACAAATGACAGATTGAAACTAAAATTTACCGCTAAATTTCGAAAAAAGTATCAATCTTAAACAAAGGAATTGCTAGATTCAATCTGTCGTCAAAAATGCGGCGCATTTTTTAAGGCTTCACTTTTTCTTGCCTGAGAAAGGTTACAGATTGAACTCTGGCCCTTCGGGCTTTAAAATCAATGGATGGGACGAACCTCTAAACAAAGTCATTTAATTAACATAGCATAACATAACCGGTTCATTGAAATGCAGAATGAGGCTCTTTTAGCTACTTGGCTATTTTCCAGAATTTGTCTGTAACAAACTTGCCATGGCAAGAGAAGAAAATGTATGAATTTCCAATTTTTTTATTTATGCGTACAAATTTCATGGGATCATCCCCCCAGGAAGATGGGGGGAATCAACTTTTAACCTGGAGGGGGAGGGAATGAATATTTTCACCTTCATGGGGGGACTAATGCAAATGGGGGATTTCAGGAAATTTTATGGGAAGTGGGGGTAGAAAGTGCAAAGTCCATCTATCTATATATTTCATACTAAAAGGTCCTAGGACCCATTATCCGTACATTTGTTTTTAAAAAAAAAGGAAAATAAAATATGAATAAATAATTAAATAAAATGTTAAGAGCAATAAAATATTTTAAAATTTTAATTATGCTTTAATAACGAGGGGAAAAGGGAAGAATAGGATTAGTGGATACTCAAGCATGCAGCCTTTGTGCTGTGATAGATTATGCTTGAGACTAGGTTTGATATAGAGAAGTACTAAGAGAAGCACTTATTAAAAGCTAAATAGATTATTTTTACAATTATATACAATTAAAATAGCTAAATAATTAAATATAAAATAATAATGACCTAACCAAAGTGGTCTACAAGGTTTTAGGTGCCTCCTAACTAAGAATTCAGGCGACCCCTTAGATTTAGGTAACCCCTGGTTGCCAAATATTTTAGGTGACCCCTAAGCCAATGCCACGTCAAATTTTTTCGAAAATCCTTTTCAAACAATCAAACAAATACAACAGTTAGTTTAGCTTATTGCTAAATAGAATAAATGCCCTAAGAAATAGGAGATAAGCTAAGTACTGAAGGTTCATACCAGATTATCAAGGTTTTACAAATCAGGGTGCAAATCCCTTGCCAGACAGATTTTTTATCTAAGTAAATGCAACAGGATTAAAGAATTTTTACGGATAATATATTAGATACCAAATTTTCAGTTTTCAAGCATTGCTTTAAAGATCAAAATATAAGATGAGAAAGTGCCAACCTATGGTCTGGTAGGCTGTTTATAATTCCTTGAGCTTAATGCAAAAAAATTAAAAAAACTTCTTTCTTTTATTTCTTAGAAAAAGAAGATAATATATATTTAGCTTTGTACCATCTTATGTTTTATGTATACTCTCAGGAATCGATGTTGAAAAACTTTGTTTACATATATAGTAAAAACGTGCTATTGCACAAATCTTTAGAAAACAATATGAAGGTACGTGCTATTGCACAAATTTTTAGGAATAGCTCAGCGCACACACAGTTTTCTCAGAACAGCTCAGAAACACATTTTTTTAGACAGAAGACATTCCATAGTGAAGTTTATGATGAAAGAAAAACAAGCTCAAAATCATCAAACATAGAATCTAGCCCCCAGGTCCATCTGAAAAAATTTAGGTGACCCCTAACATGGTTAGTCCCCCCAGTGCTGCAAATAACGGCCGGTGACCGGTAATTACTGGTCATTTTGTAGTTTCTACCGACCATTCTGAAGCTCAATCTTTCATTTTGTCCAGTTAAAATTTGAAGTCTAGAGGCTTAGATGAATACTTAATAGCGCTTCTAATTAAAAAATAGATTTTGAACAAATACATGTGTTTAGCCAATTTAAAGGTCATTTCGGTTTTTCTAAGGGGGTGCTGCCAGGCCCCCTTGCTGTGCTTCGTTGCGCTCAAAAAATTAACGGTCAACTGAAATTTCCTTATTTACAGTACTGCCCCCCTAGCATGGTTAGTCCCCCTAGCCACAGGCTAAAATCAGGTACCAATTGCTGCTTGACCTTTTAGCCCCCCCCCCTCAGGCCAGGGGGGGGGTTCCAGCCATG
>NW_027103817.1:0-4173 GCF_902728285.1 Clytia hemisphaerica
TTTTTATTTTAAAATACAAATAAGAGAAAGATTAAGCTCTCAAGATAAACGTACTCGGGCATACTTTAACGCATTTAGGGGCAATTTTTCCACAAATGATTACCAGACTTTCCTGTTCAAAATAATTAAGAACATAACTGTTTAATTCCTTATTTTACATTGACGCATAGCTATCTAAAGAAATCACAATTATGATTCTTGAATAAATGTTACAAGAAAAATTATCCCCTATGTTGTGGAGGTCAATTTTAAAAGGTCAGAACCCCTGTACTCGGGTAAATTAATGCGTGTCCAAATTTTCGTTAATTCTTCGGACCCATCATCACCCCTCCTAGCATAATAAATTATACCTTTAAAGAAGCGCATTACGATATAGAACATGAAAATCGGTGTTACTTAAATTTAGGTTTTGCCAATTTTGCAAAAAACCGCAAAAACCAAAAAATGCTGACGTCAGCAAAACTTGCTTTTTAAATAACTCCAGTTTGGCTAATGGTATGAACATGAAATTTGGACCAAAGTTGCATATCAGTAATAAAAACATTTTTGCATAATCATTTTTTTCAAATTTTGCTGACGTCAGCAGAAATCAGCAAAATACGAAAATCTGAAATAAAGTGCAGACGTCAGCAAAATTTCGAAAAAAAATTTTTTCAAAATGATCCTTTTAATGATGTGCAACTTTGGTCCAAATATCATGTTCATACCATTAGCCAAACTAGAGTTATTTAAAAAACAAGTTTTGCTGACGTCAGCATTTTTTGGTTTTTGCAGTTTTTCGCAAAATTGGCAAAACCTAAATTTAAGTAACACTGATTTTCATGTTCTACATCGTAATGCGCTTCTTTAAAGGTATAATTTATTATGCTAGGAGGGGTGATGATGGGTCCGAAGAATTAACGAAAATTTGGACACGCATTAATTTACCCGAGTATTTTTCGTTTATTTTAAGTACATCTCAAGCAACCTCTTAGATTTTCTGTGATTGGATTGTTGCCTTTTTTAACAGATACCCTGCAATTTTGTAAAAATGACCCCTTTGGATTTTCATGTATTTTTAGGTGGGGTACATCGAAGAATGCGGAAAGAACTCAAGAAAAGATCAACCCCTCTTAACTGCCAGTCACCTTCATGCTCAAAAGTATGCCACAACTGGAAGAACTGTAGCAAGATAGGAAGATACCAAACCAACAAAACATGGTTCTGCAACCAACACATACACAATCCAGCCCAGGTCACCCAACAGACTCAAACAGACAACCATACACTCACAACCCCACCTCCAACTACAGAAAAACTATCATGTAGCGCGTGCAAGGGAATCTCTAGACTACTGCACATGCGGCCTGACGTGCAGCCCTATCGCTGGGCTAGTTGCTAGTGCTAGTAGTCACTAGTAGTACTAGTAGTAATACTGTACATCTGTAAGCAATCAGGGGATTTTAAAGCTTACTCTGGCAAAAAGAATCGGCAAGTACAAAACGCCTACTACCTACTACTTACTACCTACTACTTACTACTTACTACCTACTCAGTTTGTATACTTTACATACCAGAACTCTCCTTCGCTTGTTCGAAATCTCTATTCTAAAAAAATGGTTTTGTGATACCTGAATGCTAACACACAAGTCTTTGCTTTATATTTACTTGAAAAAAGTTTTATTTAAAAGAATTTAGCATATTTACGTAGTGAGTAAATATTCTCTTCGCCTCATATAAGTATACTGAAGTATAAAACAAAAGGCCATTATCTTGATTTTTTCTTTTTCCTAAACCTACTCTCTCTTATGACTCTTATTATAAGGCCTTATAAGACAATAAGAATACACGTAAATGTCTAAAAAAGGCTCTGTAATATAAATAGGGGGTCAATCTATCTCTATCCCCTCTCTATCCTATTGTATGATCTGTATCATATCAAATGGTGCCAGAATATTTCTTGGAATTGGTTTGCGAAGCTTTTAATATTCAATAACTGTGTTAATATTTTTATCAAAAATTCCATTTCGTCAATACTCCGAATACTTTGACATGGTCAAATTGACACCTCTAAAACAGCTCTTTGTAGTATTTTCCTACTGAAAATTTCTACCTTGGCGATACTGAAAGCATCTTATTGAGCACAATAAGAGTTTTTGTTACATAAAATGAAGTCTACAAAGGCTAAAAAGGTCATTTAACGACCCTGTCAATAGTTTGGTTCAAAAGGGTCATTTTGTCAATAAATGTCAACGACATGTCAAAGGATTTTCAGCAAGTACCCAGTGAAACATAGGGCTCTACCAAAGTCTTTGGCTCTACTTACTTAAAGTATTTTAACTTTTTTAGATTGATCAATTCTTATAAATAAAACTGACATGAATAAATAAGTGTGCCATAGAAATATTTTTCTCTTATACGAAGAAGTGCGTCTGTAAACTTATAGAAAAAGCACGGGAAAAAGTCATAATAAACAAAATAAAAGAGAAAATATTTTGAAGTCTTCAAAGTACGATAAAAGAAGAAGTTTTAACTTTTTTACCACCAAAGTTTCAGATTTTGCTAATTTTAACATGCTAAATATTTTAAAGGTAATTTCGAGCCGTTTTGAGCTATTTTGGAGTAGGTAGTAAGTATTAAGTAGTAGGTAGTGGACGTTTTGTACTTGCCGCAAAAAGAATATCTAAAAATTGCAAGTTTCATAAATACCTTGATTTCCAGATTGGGAATCCATTTAATCCAGGGTTCAAAAAAAGAGTCAAACGTGAAAAAACTAACAGAAGGATCCAAGAAAACGCGGGAATGCCACACAGCAAGGGCTACCATTTTTACCGTGGGAGAAGTAATGAAGTGAGCGGCAGTGGCATGAAAGCATCCAAGCCGCTTAAAACAACGGTTTCCGTTGATTTAAGAAGCTTTGCGAAATCTATGATTATCGTTGTTTTAACGGGTGATAAAATGTTGAGAAGGACGTAAAGCTGAAGAAGACGGCAAGGTCCACTTCAAACCGTCGAAAATGTAATATTTGACGTCATTGACGACAAGATGGTGTACGAAGCTGCAAAGATCACTCGTGGTGGTTCCGGACCCTCGGGCTTGGATGCGGACGGATGGAGACGAATCCTCGTATCCAGAGACTACGGAGACACGGGTACAGACCTCCGAAAAAATCAGTTGCAGCGCTCATCAGAAAGATATGCTCCATCGATGTGAAGGATTCAACGTTAGCATCACTTTTTGCTTCACGTCTTGTACCTCTCAACAAGAACGCTGGACTTAGACCGATAGGTGTTGGAGAAGTCCTCCGACGAATCATGGGGAAAGTTGTGATGGCCGCATTCTCTGAAGACGTTTTACGTGGTTCATCTGACGCGCAAATGTGCGGACGAAGTTCCGGGAGCGAGGGTGCAATCCACGCCATGAGACGGATGTATACCAACGAAAGAACAGACGCTGTCATCCTTGTCGACGCAGCCAACGCCTTCAACAACATCAATCAAGAAGCCCTGATCCACAATATTAAGTATATCTGTCCCGAAATCGCAACATATGTTACGAACTGCTACTCCAGCCCAGCTAGACTTTTCGTCGTTGGAGGTCTATAAATATAGGAAAAAACTTGCGCAAATAAGTTAAAATCTTCATACTTTAAAGAAAGAAACATCCTTATAATCTAACTCCAGTGTTGTATCTTCCTTAGTTATAAGTTTAAAAACCATTTCAACAAGATATAATGATTGTATAAATAAAAGCTGGCAAGAGATAAACACAGAACGAACGAAAAAGCACCGCTTTGGCAGCCATATTGAATTGTTTTTGACACAGATCGGAAAACCAAACTTAACCCGATCGGATGACAATCATCAACTGTGCACAATTCCGCCCACGCCCGACCAAAAAAGGCGAAACGCCTTCACTTTTTGTCGTCTTATGAAAATGAAAAAACAGATTTAAAGGGTCATCACGGCTGACCAAAAAGACAACACTATATACATTATTGTACAAGGTGACATAGGTTTGAAAATGTAAACAGGAAGGTTTAATATTTGAATTCAGATGATGCCTCTACTATTTTAGACGATTCGGTGGAAATTAAATCATTTGATCCGCTGGGTAATGATTTCGTCAGATGGGTTACTGTCACTCCTTTCTGCAAAAAGTTACGAAATGTATCATAATGACGGTGATCAAAGA
>NW_027103817.1:4774-7503 GCF_902728285.1 Clytia hemisphaerica
CTGAAGAGTTCTTAAGAAGTTTACTCTTTTAATCAAAGCAGGGATATGTTATAGCGGAGCTGGATAAAGGACGAGAATTCCTTGGCGGATTGCTTCTTTGTCTTTTATATTGTAAACTGTTCATAATAGAAATCCATCTCTGTCCCCTTCAGTGGTCTGTTTTTATAAGAAAAATTAAGCAGACAAAGTATTCATGCAGTACTTTAATCGTAGAAATTTTAGCGAGATTAATTTTAGCGCATATTAGCGAGTCAGGAAAATCTTGATTTTTTTTGGATTTATTTTAGCGAATCAAGATTTCAAAAAATTTTGCGTGGATAAATTTTAGCGAATACTCGTCTGACAAAAATTTCGCGTGGATTAATTTTAGCGAGGGGAATGATTTTGAGGAAAAAATAATGTGTTTTAATACAAAAATCAATATAGTCACATGTCTTTGTAACACAATTCTTGACTAAGAACAGAAAAACTTTGAAATTTACGCCCATATTACTAGTTTTTGAAAAAAATATGAAAATGATAACAAAATGATAAAAAATGAAAGAAAAAACATACTGGATTTATTTTAGCGAATCAGCTTTTCGAAAAATTTCGCGCGGATAAATTTTAGCGATCTGTCAATTCGGTGCGTTTTAGCGAGATTTATTTTAGCGAAAATAGGGAAAACTCGCTAAAACGCTAAAATTAGTCTCGCTAAAATTTCTACGATTAAAGTACGTTTGCACATATTTTGCTATGATGTTCCCGCTTTAAAATAATATTTGCAGAAGATACCTTAAAGGCTTCCTTGTAATTTTATCAGCGTGTGTTATGAATTTGATCTGGCTTTAATGATTCCTCTTTAAAAATTTCGGATGTAAATATTTTGACAAATATTGTTTCAATTGACTTGAAATTTTTTCCATAGTCAGATTTGCTATCTGAAAACATCAGTTAGAAAGTGAGGCACCCGCGGTGTAGCGCGGTATTTCAAATGGAAAAATGCTATTTATAATCTTACAGAAGAAATTTCTTATAACTTTACTAATGAAAACAATGTTTTTCATTTTTAATTTCGCATAGCGAAAGTATTACAATCGGTTTTCTGCGGTCGTAGTGCTAAAAATCAACACTCAGCACTCGTTCTTCGTGTTCACAGTGCTCCACATGTTCTTCTAGAACATTCTAGAATATTCTAAAGATGGACTCACGCACAAAGATGAATAACAGCGTTTCTTTAATGGTTCTACAAGGTGAATGTAACCAAGGGTGTGTAAACATTCCTTGTGAAAGCTTTTTAATGGCTGCTTGAAGTCAACACTTTTTGTACACTTTTCTCCTGCTGTGTATATATTTTTAGTATGTTTTCTGGTAACTTGTAGAGTATTTAAAGAGGTTTGTCATTCGTTTACTACTTAGTATTTTATGTTTGTGTAGTTATTGAATGCACCAATAAGCTTTTACAGTGCACAGTAGAGTTTTTTGGCTATTTTTTTACCACATCCCGTACAACAACTGACAACAGAACCCTTCAATACAAAAACACAGGTATAATATTTTTTAACAATTAGTCATAGGTGTTGATAGTGAGATGAATAGAGCTTTTCGTCGTTGATCACATTCATATGGAAGCAGCCATTTTTTATACAAATCATAGATTGCCGAAATAGATTTGCATGGTTTTGCATGTTTTGCATATATAAATGTAGAAAATGACGTCATTTTCAAAATGATTTATCTTTTTTCAATTTATGATTCACCTGTACCTGTACCACAAGCGCTGTTTCGTGGAAATAGGGTTTTCTGTTGTTATATAGACCACAAACTTTTTGATTTTTGGTAATATTCGATCGTGTGTTCGATTGCATTGCGTTGTTCAAGTAAAACGTTTGATTGGTTTGATTGATTGTAAATTACCTTCGATTATGTTTGATTACGATTATGTTCTATTGGGAAGTTTGATTGGGATTAAATTAGATTGGATCACTTCTTTAGAGCTTTTTTAGCGTGGACGGCCAAGCGCGTAAGTATATACGGTACGATAGTGAATAAAATCGAATATAATTAAATCAATCGAGTGTAATCGAACATAATCTGTAATCAGTACAATCGAACGGCAAATCCTTGGTGATATTCGATTGCGATTATTATTCTATTGCATTCAATTGATTCGGCGTTCGATTCATTCGATTGACACCGTCTGGCCATAACATGTGAAGGTGGAAATCAATCTACAGTATATCTTATCCACCATTGGTCATTGCTGGAAAAAGTTTTTGATTGTAACGAGTGGGAGAATGTTAAATAGATCTATTGCTAGTCCGGATGTCCTGTTGAATAATTAAAAACTCTAGCACTAAAACAATGACCACATATAGCACATAATTATTCTGATTATGCATTTATTTTTCTTACAGTAATTATTGTTTTGAGGCTGGTCTTTTTAAATTATTCAACATCCAAAAGCCCATTAACTGCCTAAATTGCTAGAGACGCTCCGAGCGTCTCTATGTCATAAATTTCACGTTCTCCTTTCATAATTTACAAAAGGAGCATGCTTTTCACTTTCGAATTCTGATTTCGTCTATTCAGAAAACTGTGATAATATCGTAAAAACTTTTTTTTTAAACCAGAGGATGATTCCTTTTTAAACTTTGGTTTAACTTATGAGGAGCGTGCAGCTAAATACAAAAGGAAAATAAAAGAAACATGTAGAGTTAATTACTTTAAACCTTGGTCTGAACACGACC
>NW_027103818.1:0-9004 GCF_902728285.1 Clytia hemisphaerica
AGAAACAGGATACCATGACCATTAGACCATTCCCTATCCATGTACAAACGATGGCACCAGTGACCAGAGCAGAGAGACCAGATCAATCAATCAATATTAAGAAACCAAAGAAAGAAAAAGCAAAATTGCTGTTGAGCTTCTTGCTTTTCTATTTACTTTTACGAAAATTACCAGAAACGTACTAATTAAAAGAAACGTACTCCGCCTCGAAGAAAGAACACTCTACTGTTTTCCCGCTCGGAGCTCGATTCAAAAAGAAACTTGGAAAAAAATCCATAATGGCCACCCCACAGCTCAATACGAATTAGACTTTTAGTATATAGATAAGGAGAACAATTCAACCATGGTTGATGGTGGGCATTGTTATTAATAATGTTTTTGTGTGAAAAAACAACCAAATATTGGGAAAAAGTCTGATAAAAATAAGCAAAAGCGGCGAGTTCCCGCGGAAAAAAGTTTTTCTCAAGAATCGGACTGGACCATGTTGTTGCCATTCCTAATAAGCATCTTTTTTGTGCAAAAAAAATAGAAAAAGCTAATGATGAAATCTCCAGAAAAATGCCAGAACACCGGTTTTTCCGGCATATTTCCCGCATTTTCGGCCACAAAAATATGTTTTCGAAAATCGAGCTCAGTCACATTTTAGATATCGCTATTTTGCATCAGTGTGCAAAATTTCATGAAAAAAATTTACACATCCTTTTGCACAATGGAATTGGTTCTTTTTGCATGACGACAGGCCTACACACTGCACAAAATATAAGAAAATATATCCTGAAAAATATTGCGAGGCTGAAATTCAGCATCCAAGTCCCTTATTACCTCAAGAACCAACAGAAAAGAAAAAAAATCGAAAAACACTATCTTACTATTATTTTCATTTTTGAGAATTGCTTAGAGTTTTTTAATTGATAAATTTCCACTCTATAATATCTTAACAATAAGCACAAAATAGTTATCCAATTCAAATATAACCTGACAGCAATTTAACCCTTTCCAAATTAAAATGTCCAATTATGAAATTAGAAAGCTTGAAGTTACCATTTTCACACAATCAATAAATTCTGAAAAACACAAAAATGCCCTGAAAATGTCAACACAATTCTGACCATAATTATAATTAACTTGAAAAAGACATTTTTACATAAGTTTTTGTTTCGTATAAGACGCGTGATTGACCACACTTTAATTTAAAATTTACCAAAATTCAGTTTCATATCAAAATACTGTCTTTGAAAACTGACTGGTCTATCAATAATTCAAAGCATGAAGACAACCACCAATAGTTACGTGGACGAAATAGTAATAGCCTGTAATCAAGCTTTTACTAATCACCACACACTAATTTAATAGTTCCCTCAAGAGGTTATCTCCATACAAAAAATCATTGAAAGACCGATCTGTGATCAAGACAATATTCCACGTGCAACAATTACATCACGCTTTAATTCAAAGTTTAACAAAAGTCAGTTTCATATAAAAATACTGTCTTTGAAAACTGACTGGTCTACCAATAATTCAAAGTATGAAGACAACCACCAATAGTTACGTGGACGAAATAGTAATAGCCTGTAATCAAGCTTTTACTAATCACCACACACTAATTTAATAGTTCCCTCAAGAGGTTGTCTCCATACAAAAAATCATTAAAAGACCAATCTGTGATCAAGACAACATTCCACATGCAACAATTACATCACGCTTTAATTCAAATTTTACCAAAAGTCAGTTTCATATAAAAATACTGTCTTTGAAAACTGACTGGTCTATCAATAATTCAAAGCATGAAGACAACCACCAATAGTTACGTGGACGAAATAGTAATAGCCTGTAATCAAGCTTTTACTAATCACCACACACTAATTTAATAGTTCCCTCAAGAGGTTGTCTCCATAAAAAAAATCATTAAAAGACCAATCTGTCATCAAGACAATTTTTGACATGCAACAATTACACCACAATTTGATTCAAAATTTACCAAAAGTCAGTTTCATATTAAAAAATTGTTGTTAAAACTGACTGGTCTATCAATAATTCAAAGCATGAAGACAACCACCAATAGTTACGTGGACGAAATAGTAATAGCCTGTAATCAAGCTTTTACTAATCACCACACACTAATTTAATAGTTCCCTCAAGAGGTTGTCTCCATACAAAAAATCATTAAAAGACCAATCTGTCATCAAGACAATTTTTGACATGCAACAATTACACCACAATTTGATTCAAAATTTACCAAAAGTCAGTTTCATATAAAAATACTGTCTTTAAAAAACTGACTGGTCTATCAATAATTCAAAGCATGAAGACAACCACCAATAGTTACGTGGACGAAATAGTAATAGCCTGTAATCAAGCTTTTACTAATCATCACACACTAATTTAATAGTTCCCTCAAGAGGTTGTCTCCATACAAAAAATCATTAAAAGACCAATCTGTCATCAAGACAATTTTTGACATGCAACAATTACACACAATTTGATTCAAAATTTACCAAAAGTCAGTTTCATATAAAAATACTGTCTTTAAAAATTGACTGGTCTACCAATAATTCAAAGCATGAAGACAACCACCAATAGTTACGTGGACGAAATAGTAATAGCCTGTAATCAAGCTTTTACTAATCACCACACACTAATTTAATAGTTCCCTCAAGAGGTTGTCTCCATACAAAAAATCATTAAAAGACCAATCTGTCATCAAGACAATTTTTGATATGCAACAATTACACCACAATTTGATTCAAAATTTACCAAAAGTCAGTTTCATATAAAAATACTGTCTTTAAAAACTGACTGGTCTATCAATAATTCAAAGCATGAAGACAACCACCAATAGTTACGTGGACGAAATAGTAATAGCCTGTAATCAAGCTTTTACTAATCACCACACACTAATTTAATAGTTCCCTCAAGAGGTTGTCTCCATACAAAAAATCATTGAAAGACCAATCTGTGATCAAGACAATATTCTACGTGCAACAATTACATCACGTTTTAATTCAAATTTTACCAAAAGTCAGTTTCATATAAAAATACTGTCTTTAAAAACTGACTGGTCTACCAATAATTCAAAGCATGAAGACAACCACCAATAGTTACATGGACGAAATAGTAATAGCCTGTAATCAAGCTTTTACTAATCACCACACACTAATTTAATAGTTCCCTCAAGAGGTTGTCTCCATACAAAAAATCATTAAAAGACCAATCTGTCATCAAGACAATTTTTGACATGCAACAATTACACCACAATTTGATTCAAAATTTACCAAAAGTCAGTTTCATATAAGAATACTGTCTTTAAAAACTGACTGGTCTATCAATAATTCAAAGCATGAAGACAACCACCAATAGTTACGTGGACGAAAATAGTAATAGCCTGTAATCAAGCTTTTACTAATCACCACACACTAATTTAATAGTTCCCTCAAGAGGTTGTCTCCATACAAAAAATCATTGAAAGACCAATCTGTGATCAAGACAATATTCTACGTGCAACTATTACATCACGTTTTAATTCAAATTTTACCAAAATTCAGTTTCATATAAAAATACTGTCTTTAAAAACTGACTGGTCTACCAATAATTCAAAGCATGAAGACAACCACCAATAGTTACATGGACGAAATAGTAATAGCCTGTAATCAAGCTTTTACTAATCACCACACACTAATTTAATAGTTCCCTCAAGAGGTTGTCTCCATACCAAAAATCATTAAAAGACCAATCTGTCATCAAGACAATTTTTGACATGCAACAATTACACCACAATTTGATTCAAAATTTACCAAAAGTCAGTTTCATATAAAAATACTGTCTTTAAAAACTGACTGGTCTATCAATAATTCAAAGCATGAAGACAACCACCAATAGTTACGTGGACGAAATAGTAATAGCCTGTAATCAAGCTTTTACTAATCACCACACACTAATTTAATAGTTCCCTCAAGAGGTTGTCTCCATACAAAAAATCATTAAAAGACCAATCTGTCATCAAGACAATTTTTGATATGCAACAATTACACCACAATTTGATTCAAAATTTACCAAAAGTCAGTTTCATATTAAAAAATTGTTGTTAAAACTGACTGGTCTATCAATAATTCAAAGCATGAAGACAACCACCAATAGTTACGTGGACGAAATAGTAATAGCCTGTAATCAAGCTTTTACTAATCACCACACACTAATTTAATAGTTCCCTCAAGAGGTTGTCTCCATACAAAAAATCATTAAAAGACCAATCTGTCATCAAGACAATTTTTGACATGCAACAATTACACCACAATTTGATTCAAAATTTACCAAAAGTCAGTTTCATATAAAAATACTGTCTTTAAAAATTGACTGGTCTACCAATAATTCAAAGCATGAAGACAACCACCAATAGTTACGTGGACGAAATAGTAAGAGCCTGTAATCAAGCTTTTACTAATCACCACACACTAATTTAATAGTTCCCTCAAGAGGTTGTCTCCATACAAAAAATCATTAAAAGACCAATCTGTCATCAAGACAATTTTTGACATGCAACAATTACACCACAATTTGATTCAAAATTTACCAAAAGTCAGTTTCATATAAAAATACTGTCTTTAAAACTGGACTGGTCTATCAATAATTCAAAGCATGAAGACACCACCAATAGTTACGTGGACGAAATAGTAATAGCCTGTAATCAAGCTTTTACTAATCATCACACACTAATTTAATAGTTCCCTCAAGAGGTTGTCTCCATACAAAAAAAAATCATTAAAAGACCAATCTGTCATCAAGACAATTTTTTGACATGCAACAATTACACCACAATTTGATTCAAAATTTACCAAAAGTCAGTTTCATATAAAAATACTGTCTTTAAAAATTGACTGGTCTACCAATAATTCAAAGCATGAAGACAACCACCAATAGTTACGTGGACGAAATAGTAATAGCCTGTAATCAAGCTTTTACTAATCACCACACACTAATTTAATAGTTCCCTCAAGAGGTTTGTTTCCATACAAAAAATCATTAAAAGACCAATCTGTCATCAAGACAATTTTTGATATGCAACAATTACACCACAATTTGATTCAAAATTTACCAAAAGTCAGTTTCATATAAAAATACTGTCTTTAAAAACTGACTGGTCTATCAATAATTCAAAGCATGAAGACAACCACCAATAGTTACGTGGACGAAATAGTAATAGCCTGTAATCAAGCTTTTACTAATCACCACACACTAATTTAATAGTTCCCTCAAGAGGTTGTCTCCATACAAAAAATCATTGAAAGACCAATCTGTGATCAAGACAATATTCTACGTGCAACAATTACATCACGTTTTAATTCAAATTTTACCAAAAGTCAGTTTCATATAAAAATACTGTCTTTGAAAACTGACTGGTCTACCAATAATTCAAAGCATGAAGACAACCACCAATAGTTTACATGGACGAAATAGTAATAGCCTGTAATCAAGCTTTTACTAATCACCACACACTAATTAATAGTTCCCTCAAGAGGTTGTCTCCATACAAAAAATCATTAAAAGACCAATCTGTCATCAAGACAATTTTTGACATGCAACAATTACACCACAATTTGATTCAAAATTTACCAAAAGTCAGTTTCATATAAGAATACTGTCTTTAAAAACTGACTGGTCTATCAATAATTCAAAGCATGAAGACAACCACCAATAGTTACGTGGACGAAATAGTAATAGCCTGTAATCAAGCTTTTACTAATCACCACACACTAATTTAATAGTTCCCTCAAGAGGTTGTCTCCATACAAAAAATCATTGAAAGACCAATCTGTGATCAAGACAATTTCTACGTGCAACAATTACATCACGTTTTAATTCAAATTTTACCAAAGTCAGTTTCATATAAAAATACTGTCTTTAAAAACTGACTGGTCTACCAATAATTCAAAGCATGAAGACAACCACCAATAGTTACATGGACGAAATAGTAATAGCCTGTAATCAAGCTTTTACTAATCACCACACACTAATTTAATAGTTCCCTCAAGAGGTTGTTCTCCATACAAAAAATCATTAAAAGACCAATCTGTCATCAAGACAATTTTTGACATGCAACAATTACACCACAATTTGATTCAAAATTTACCAAAAGTCAGTTTCATATAAAAATACTGTCTTTAAAAAACTGACTGGTCTATCAATAATTCAAAGCATGAAGACAACCACCAATAGTTACGTGGACGAAATAGTAATAGCCTGTAATCAAGCTTTTACTAATCACCACACACTAATTTAATAGTTCCCTCAAGAGGTTGTCTCCATACAAAAAATCATTAAAAGACCAATCGTCATCAAGACAATTTTTGATATGCAACAATTACACCACAATTTGATTCAAAATTTACCAAAAGTCAGTTTCATATTAAAAAATTGTTGTTAAAACTGACTGGTCTATCAATAATTCAAAGCATGAAGACAACCACCAATAGTTACGTGGACGAAATAGTAATAGCCTGTAATCAAGCTTTTACTAATCACCACACACTAATTTAATAGTGCCCCTCAAGAGGTTGTCTCCATACAAAAAATCATTAAAAGACCAATCTGTCATCAAGACAATTTTGATATGCAACAATTACACCACATTTGATTCAAAATTTACCAAAAGTCAGTTTTCATAAAAATACTGTCTTTAAAAATTGACTGGTCTACCAATAATTCAAAGCATGAAGACAACCACCAATAGTTACGTGGACGAAATAGTAATAGCCTGTAATCAAGCTTTTACTAATCACCACACACTAATTTAATAGTTCCCTCAAGAGGTTTTCTCCATACAAAAAATCATTAAAAGACCAATCTGTCATCAAGACAATTTTTGATATGCAACAATTACACCACAATTTGATTCAAAATTTACCAAAAGTCAGTTTCATATAAAAATACTGTCTTTAAAAACTGACTGGTCTATCAATAATTCAAAGCATGAAGACAACCACCAATAGTTACGTGGACGAAATAGTAATAGCCTGTAATCAAGCTTTTACTAATCACCACACACTAATTTAATAGTTCCCTCAAGAGGTTGGTCTCCATACAAAAATCATTGAAAGACCAATCTGTGATCAAGACAATATTCTACGTGCAACAATTACATCACGCTTTAATTCAAATTTTACCAAAAGTCATTTCATATAAAACTACTGTCTTTAAAACTGACTGGTCTACCAATAATTCAAAGCATGAAGACAACCACCAATAGTTACATGGACGAAAGTAATAGCCTGTAATCAAGCTTTACTAATCACCACACACTAATTTAATAGTTCCCTCAAGAGGTTGTCTCCTTACAAAAATCATTAAAAGACCAATCTGTCATCAAGACAATTTTTGACATGCAACAATTACACCACAATTTGATTCAAAATTTACCAAAAGTCAGTTTCATATTAAAAAATTGTTGTTAAAAACTGACTGGTCTATCAATAATTCAAACATGAAGACAACCACCATAGTTACGTGGACGAAATAGTAATAGCCTGTAATCAAGCTTTACTAATCACCACACACTAATTAATAGTTCCCTCAAGAGGTTGTCTCCATACAAAAAATCATAAAAGACCAATCTGTCATCAAGACAATTTTTGACTGCAACAATTACACACAATTTTATTCAAAATTTACCAAAAGTCAGTTTCATATTAAAAAATGTCGTTAAACTGACTGGTCTATCAATAATTCAAAGCATGAAGACAACCACCAATAGTTAAGTGACGAAATAGTAAAGCCTGTAATCAAGCTTTTACTAATCACCACACACTAATTTAATAGTTCCTCAAGAGGTTGTCTCCATACAAAAAATCATTAAAAGACCAATCTGTCATCAAGACAATTTTTGACATGCAACAATTACACTACAATTTGATTCAAANCTATGAAAGAAATATTTTCAAATTTTTTTTTTTTAAAAAGTAAATTTGATGATCATATTAATAAGTAAAAAAAGTTTTACTTATAATAAAGGTAAGGAATTTTGACAAATAATCATACAAAGTACGAAATAAAAATTCATCAGAAAGCCGCGAATCGAAAAACCTACCCGGTATTATAACCTACATTAACCTATTTGAATTTAGCATTTAGGGACAAAGTAAAAATTTTTGAAGGATGACCATAAAATCTTTGATATTTTTGAGTTATGTATTAAGATCACCACCACCAAAAAAAATTTGGGCCCAAAAAATGCAATATTGGTCAAGATATGACCATATGGGACAATTACAACATTTTTTAAGAGAAAGCGTTATAATTTCATTTTGAAGCGATGAAATGAGATGAAATAAAATGAGATTGATCAATTTGGATGTCTACTAATGCACAAAAACAAAAACTTGAAGTTCAAATTATGAAAACCTTCCGAAAAACGCAATTGAAAAGCGCGTTAAAAATGTCCCACAAACGCATATTCAGAGAGAGAGAGAGAGAGAGAGAGAGAGAGAGAGAGAGAGAGAGAGAGAGAGAGAGAGAGAGAGAGAGAGAGAGAGAGAGAGAGAGAGAGAGAGAGAGAGAGAGAGAGAGAGAGAGAGAGAGGAGAGAGAGAAGGAAAGAGAGAGAGAGAGAGAGGGAGAGAGCCAGTTATTATTAAGAACAGATTGCAAAGAAGCATGTTTCTGAATGGGTACAAGGAAATAATGTAATCACAGAGCTAGTGTGTGAGATGTGTACGAATGAGTAGATGAGTGATGGTTTCATCTATGTGGCGGTTGAATGTTTACGAGTGACTGTACGAGTGACTGTTTTCAATCTATTAAAGAAACAAAGTGTTAGAGTTTAAATCAGTGAGTCCAAGAACCAGGTCTTAAGATGTTTTTTGTAAGTTGTTTTGGTTATTTCAAGAGGTTCAATATTCAGTTCGTTAACAGTCTCATTCCAATCTCTAGTGATGGTGTTTTTTATGTTATTAGAGCCATATGTTATGGTGAGGGATAAAGAGTGGGCCAGCCTTTGTCCTCTGGTGCCTTGGTTG
>NW_027103818.1:10888-46396 GCF_902728285.1 Clytia hemisphaerica
GTGTATGTAGGTCAAATAAAATATTCTTTGTGAATCATACATTAGGTTAGTAAAATTCATATGTAGGAATTTGTTCGTTTAAAGCCAGAAATTCTTTATCGTCGATAATATTAATGTCTTTTCGAAGCTCGGTAAGTTTTTTCTGCAAACCAAATCGAATGGCAGTTAGTCTGGAACCATACAAATTTTTACTCCATTTCACAAAGCTTACATGAGATAAAAATTACCAATACACCGTTTAGGAGTCTCGCCATTTCACGGTACTCCATTGCAGAGGCCCGGTAAAAATGGTAGGTAAAAATGCGCACTTTAATACTGTGAAAGGTTAGAGGAATGTAAACATTGTGAATTTTTGACTCTCCTTTAAAGAGAATGATTTAGATATTTGAACATGATATCAATGATAATTTTATAAGTGTCTCCTGAAAATTTCACAAAAATTCATCAAGAGGAAAAGAAGTTATGATTAAAAAGGAGTTCTTTACCTACCGTTTTTCTGCTATGTTTCCTTATGAGAACCAGATGTTTACCTACCGTTTTTATACGGAGGAGAGTGAATTTTCCGTGCGCAGTCGACACTCCTAAACGGTGTATTACTATCGAGTTCATAAAAAATCGTGAGTAGACGGGGCCCCATCTAGATGGCAGTAAGAGAAAATTTGCTGTACTTCGTTCCATCCTTCTCTTTTATCACTACATAGAATTTTAGTTTTCATTACAAAACAAAGAGAAACAGAGAAAGAAATCCTAGCCGTTGTATAATACCATGGTATATCAGGAATCATGGCTGTTTTTGCTTTCAGGTATATAATGTGTTTTATGTTCTAATTCGTCATTTCCCTCTTCTCTTTCAGTCGTACGGCCACTCGGATACGGCACTCAAAACCGGGCTCTAGGCCAACTTTTCAAAATTTTCAATATCGTGTCTTCTTTTTGGTTAGATGACGGGTGACTTAAGTAGCAGGACATGCTTACTCATAGCCACATACACTGAAAAAAGGCAAAAAGAAGAAAAAAAAAGGGCCAGGATCATACAAATTTATGTATTTCTGAACTAGGTTTTACTGTCTCTTATATTGGAGCTTGATAGAGTCAATAACTTTTTTTCTAAAGTGTGATTCTAGATCATGGATGTGCCCAATCACAAGCTTGTTATCATTACTGTCTATGATCCTAATAGTGCCGTTGATGGTGTAAAAACTTTTCACAAGTTTCTTTTTGAACAGTGCATTACACTTTCCGAAGAGACCCCTGTTGTAGGAGCAAAGGGATTCGTTGATATAAATTTTATGGCCAACCTTCTTCTCACGGAGAGAGTTCTTTTGGCCATCAGTTAAGTCTTTGAGTTTTTTTCTACTTCTCAAAGTGTTCAAGATGGTTCTGCGGTTTACAGATTTCATAATTACAACGTTATTGTCTTTTAGTTTGTGTATAGCATGGAAGTCAGACTTCTTGTATACGTTACCACCATCAGCGGTGGCATTCAGGACAGCAATAGCAGCATCTTCTACATTTTCATTTTCGACTGCTTCAAACCCATGTAACTCGATACACTCTCTGCGACTGTATTGTTCCTGTGAATACAATCTCCTTTCAACTTCCACAAGTCTGGCATCAAAATCTTGCTTCTTTTGTGTTTGAATCATGTTTTTAATTTCATTAAGTTGTCCACGAATGTCGTTTAGCTCTTCTCTCAATCCTTGATTTTCGTTCTTTTGGAGCTCTAACTCTATGTGGAGTGAAGCAATTTCTCTGTTTTTGTTGTCGTTTTCCTTATTCAGTCCCGGGGGGGGGGTACTAGGGCAAGATGGGTTACGGAGATGCTCCGCTGGTCAGGGTACCTTTTTTAACCTCCACGAGTCCCAGGTAGGGTCGCAAAAACACCAAAATAGAAAAATCAGTCCCTCGTAGGGTGCCTATTTTTGGAAAATTTGGGGAAAAAGTAGAAAATTTGAGAAAATTTTGGAATTTCAGTCCCATTCAGGGTCACTTTTTCGCAAATATCGAGTCCCACGTAGGGTCCATTTTTCGAACCCCAGCGGAGCACCGCCGTCGGTCGACAAGGGTAGTACCCCCCGGATATTCAGTTCATTCGCCAGTTTGATGAGATCGTCTTTGTTCAAACTTTTGTTTAATGGTTTTCGTTTGGCTACACATGGAGATATTTGTGATGAGTCTTCATCTATCCGCATTCCATTAATTTTTCAACGTTCGTTTTGTTAACTTACCGCTTTTCTCTTAGCCTGGATATCCAAGCTCAAAATTCACCTCAACATACAAAATTCTAAAATTATAGAGCTTGGTCTCCCTAAAGAATGAGAGTGCAAACCCATGTTTCCAAAACTTTCCTAGCCAACCCAGGGCAGCAAAACAGAACTTAATAAAAGCAGCTTTACAGGATCTAAAACCATTTAAAACATCCAAAGATTACACCAGAGTCCATGAAGAAGTTCGCATGCATTATAATGACTAACCATCAGACCATGTTTTCTTCTTTTTCATGTTTTCATGTAACAGAAAGCTCTATCTTCACTAGCAAGTGGAGGACATAGATCCTATTTTTGCTTCAGAATTGCTCCGCGCCGTGTAGATTGGCCCTAATGGCTTCAGTGAAGTGAGCGCAAGCAAGCGGACTGCATTCTCATATGGAGAATGCAAAACGCTCTAGGGAGACCAGACTGTAAACCAGAACATAAAATATCAAAAACAATAATAATCACTAAACTATTTAAATAACTTGTCAACCAAAGATTTTGTTCAACATTTAGATTTAGATTTTATTGTTCATCAAGTTTTTATTTTACATTGTATCTACTATTAATGTTTTTCATTTTTCCTTGTTTTTCTAATTATACTTTGATTTCTAAAAATCCCGTTGATTTTTAAGAACTCCTAATACTCACCTTTCCATCACTAACACTTGATGTGGTTAAAGAAAAAGAAAGTGTTTCATTATAGTATTTATTGTCTTTAATTTTACTGCTGAGATATTAGCCATATATTTTTCTTTATACTGACCTTGCGCCCGTTTATTAAGGTAGTGAAGGTGTAATTTTCCAGATCTTTATATTATTTCTTATAAGTTTAATTTTCTTTTGCTTTTATCTTCTTATAGTATATATATTTTTTAACACAAAGTAAACATTCTTTACCTTAACGGAACTAAAATTACTGAAATGTATATATTGGTGTATATCGGTGTATATATTGATAATCTTAAATCTTTTATGATTTTTTCACCTACAGATAAATATAAATAAAACAAATATGTGCGAAGCTGGAGAAGATATGTTTAAGTTTCGATAAATTGGCTGGTTTTGAATACACATATCAAACTCGCATCTAACTGGATTGTCAGTAAGAAATATCTTCTCGTCTTGGTTATATTGTTACTTTGTCTTCAAATAGTATCATGAAGTGGTAGAAAAGGACCAAATATAAGGATCCCTCTCGTTGTATCAAAAAAGTGACACTCAGGAAACATTTGTGGCCCTGAAATATTTATCATAACTTTGCCATGGTTTTGAAATAATTTAAAAATATGCTTAAAGTATGCTTTTGAGGTAATTTACAAAATGTTATTAAGTATGCTTCCAGTATGCTTTTAAATATTTTAATTCTCTTTGATAAAGTATGCTTTAAGTATGCTTTTCTAGAATTTATTTCTGTTTTAAAAGTATGCTTAAAGCATGTTGGATTGTTCCAAAAATGCACAACTGCTAGCATGCTTTTCAATGTGCTTGAATCATGCACCAAGAGCAGCCGCCGGCGCATTTTTTCGAAATATCTGTTCTGTTTTTCTAGGAGGGAAAATTTATGGGTGTTTTCCAGGAAACACGTAATCGCTGAACACCCAGTCGAAATCTAGGAAGCAGTACACAAAACCTGTTCAGAAAATCCAGGTACTGTCTCGAACGGCCTTGTATCTGTTTGAAAAATCCAGGAGTCCCATGAGGAAAGAACACATCGAATTTTCCAGCAACCATCAAAATATGAGGATATACCGTATTACACGTTTTTTTTTATTAGAACACTTAAAACTCGACTGAGCCTGGATGTGCTTATTTTTTAGCAATTTTCAGCGATAAATGTTCTTAATGTGTTCTTAATTTTTCAGACTAGACTACTCTAAATCAACAATATCTAAATGGACAAAATTTGACTCTCGATTTTAGAAAATCTATGCCTATGTAGGTTAAGACTGATTGAAAAGAGGAAAAAATTGTAGTTTCTTGTCATTTTTGCGAAGCGAATATACATGAGCGAAGCAGTTTTGCTATCGTGTATATGTACCTTTAAATCTCACCTACGCTGGGGAGCGCAAATGAAAAATCGCTATATATATCCAATCTTTCAAACGCAGAAATGATTGAGAAAGCCGTCCGCCCTTCCTTAGATCAAACCTAGAATCGCGGCGGAGAGACCTGGAATTACGGATGGTTAAATTCGTTTTTTTCAAAAAGTGTCGCCTCGTGCGTTTAAATATACCAATTCTTAAAAGCTACGGAGATAATACACGCGGTTACCGGTACTAGATAAGCCTTGTTTTTATCTCCTTAAGGTTTAAATTAGGAAATCTAAAGAAGAGGTCGGAAAATTAGCGCGGGCTGGAAGCGTTCAAGAAGCGTTCAAATGGCGCTCATTTTTCAAGAAGTCATTGCATTGACTCGAGCAAAGACTTTCGAAGGGCTTTCGAACTTTTCCAAATTCGAATGTTGACTAAAAACAATATTGTTTTGAAAAGAGATGGTGCTTGATGAAAAGAAACGAAGAAAGCAGCTGAACTTGCGGAATGAGAAGAAAAAAGATGGAACTTTTATTCTTTCATCGACAGGCAAGGCTCAACAGAGTTGTTGCTTCATTGCAAGAAGAGGATGTAAAAGCTGAAGAAATGAACTGTATACATATGGTGGGAAAGCCATTCCTTTTGGCTTTTGGTTTAGATTGAATCTTGGTAGTATGTTGAAGTCCTGGACTTTTTGTATATTTTGAATTGATGGGAACAAAAATATTTTGCTCTTTTGGATATGGCTAACCTGGAAGAATTTATTCCTCCCCTTATTCAGAGGAAGGAGAAATGTTTGTTTGTCGTTGTTTATGAAATTTTGGCTTGACCGACCCTCGATGATGTGGGATCTTTGGTTGTTCTTTGTTGTTTATGGATACTGGGAATACGCATCGATGGTCAGAGAAATAGAACATTGACATGTGATTGTATGAAAAGATTTTATTGCTGGTAATGGTAATTAATGGTAATGACTTTATGTGTATGGATGCATTTTAACTGTTTTAAATTCCTGTGCTACTGTACAGCCGAGAAAAAAGTCACAGATTTTTTACTTTTTATGTGAAGAGTTTGCTCCTGTTTGTCAACAACTCGAGTAAGAGGGTAAAAGTCTGTCAAGTACTTGCCTCTTGAAGAATAATTTCTATATGTCAGTTTTTTTTATCTGGTTTTTCTTTATTTTTATCTCAGGCAGTATAGACCTAACTCTTCACACAAAAATTACAGAAAACGCATGTTTGGACTTTGTACCCTATGCTGCACTTAAGCACTTAAGCCAAAGTCCCGCAAACGCGGGACAAAAAAGTTTTTTGAAGTTTGCAAAAAAACGCCACATAGAAGATCTTTCAAATTCAGTATGTGAATAGAACAGTAAAAAATACAACTTTTCTATTTTTCCTTTTTTTTGCAAAAGTTCTAGGAAGGAAAATAAAGGGATAATGATAATTGAATACTATCCATTGATGACCCGCAGCACTATCGTAAAGCTAGAATCGCTTCGCGTACTCTTCGCTTGAGAAAATGATTGACAGATTGAAGTTTTTCACCCGCGCAGGAGTTCTCGGCTCAATCCTTGGACCGCGCTAAAAATGGTAGACTGAGCTGCGATAGATCATTTCGATGGAAGTTGTTGGAATGTTTACAAGGCTCTTGACAGAAAATTGTTTGTTTTATTGTCAATGATGACATTGTGGTTATTAATTTTGTTAGATCTGTCAAATTGCTGTTAGTAAGTGCACTTTATAGTTTTGATTCCCATTGAAGAATCATATTCTGGTTTTCATGTTATTAGATGCTGTTTTAGAGCTTTAGGTCTACACTGTCAGGATTTTACAGCGCTAATAGTTTAGATATAATTTTAGAACTTTACGTTGCAATGTAATGATACAATATTCCTAATTAATATGGTTATTGAATTTTGAAGCTACATAAGACAACTTATTTCTATTAAATTCTAGTCTTAAAATCCTGTATTTCACATCTCTGTCTCAATAAACCGAGTGACTTTTTTGATTCTCTGGGCTCTTTGCAAGGAAGACCTTTTGAAGAGGCTGGAGAGGTATTTTCCCTCCCGGGACGAAATTTTTGCCAAGTTTTCCAGCGGGTCTATGACACAGGGGTGTTTATGTTAGGTAAAAAGTTTTCGAATGTTATTTTTATTCGAACGTTCGAAATTTAAAATCAATTAGAAAGATTCGAAAGTTCGATTTTGAACGCAAAGAGTTCGAAACCGGAAGTAAAACGAGTCTAAAACAAAAACTAAGAAATAAAAATACTCAAGGCTCAGGGCGGACAAATGATTATTGAACTTTTCACAACGATTCATGAAAAAAACCATATAATTTTCCTCAAATTTGTAGAAGTAAACGTCGTAAGTTTGTACACCTGAAGTGTTGAGTGTATCTCTAAATAGACTCGGTCTTCCTGAACCTGAGCAGTTGTCGGGGTTTCGCGGGGTTTACATTTACGAATTTATTATGAATCTATTTTAACTTGCAATTTCTAGTGTGTGAACTTATAAATATTTTGCTTGCAACTTGCGAATCGAGTGACTTGCCTGGATCGCTTCGCAATTCTTATACATATACACTAGTTTTCCAAAATGAGTCTGGGCCACAGATATCTGTAAAGCCCGAAGGGCTAGATTTGCGGCTTTTATCAAAAAGTGAAGCTCATCTTTGGAAGGATTTCCTACCAGAGTCACGTGACTAAAGTATGCAATTTCACCGGTTTGAGAGATGTGAAATAGCGTTTGCCGCCTACGTTTTTTGATCTCGCGCTCCGAAAACAATTAAAATGATAGATCCTATCCATCGGCACGAAATTTAAAAAGTCAAATTTTTGCTTCACTTTTTTTTGCTGGAGAAAGCTTAAAGTTGCCTATCTAGCCCTTCGGGCTTAGATATCTGTGGTCTGGGCATGTTCTTACGATGTTCTTAATTTTTCGACGAATTCCCCCCTAGGGGAGGAACGTTTATTAGAAACTTGTGACTTTAATACTTCAATACTAGTGTTGATTGGGTTTGAAAATGAAGATTTTAGTCATTTCTTGTAACCAGAGCAGTTTTCGATGCAATTTTAGTCTTTGAACCAAAGAAATCTTGCACTAAAATTCTAAATAACTAAAATTTACTCTAAATATTCGACTTAAGACTAAAATACTTTTATAAACACTCCCTTCTTTTAAACGCCCCTCCTAAAATCGGGACCCGCTAATTATTTTTTTGAAAATTTTCCATCCAGGACATTCTTATTCCAACCCCCCCTAGACTAGAGTCTACTTTTGGCTGAACTTTGCTTTTCAATTATCTTTTATGACGCTGATTCCAGTGAAGTAGCCTAGGAGCATTTGGCGAGGTCGCCATTTTGAGAGAAAATGTTAAAAATCCAAATAAGGGGCCGTCCACATAGTACGAACGCACTAAAATGTCGAAAATCGGATACCCCTCCCCAATGAAGTATAAGCCCGAAGGGCTAGAAGTCAATAGACTTTTTCATAAATTACGTCATGAACATCACTTGCCTCGTATTCAAACAATTACCATGGTGATTATGTCCCTTGAGATATTACATGATTATTTCACGAATAGAAAGTAGTTTTAATAAAATCCGCTGGGAGTTGATCACCTTGGCAATAATCTCAAAACGAGGCAAGTGATGTTCGTGACGTAATTTATGAAAAGGTCTATCTCCTTGGTAGGATTTGAAGCGCGGCCTTGAGCGGTAAGTACGTACTTTTCCTCCACAACCCCCCCCCACTCGGTTGGAGAAAATTTCGATTATTCAAATCGTTTGGTTCGGACCTTTTTATTTATTTATTTCATACATGAAACTTAATGTTTATTAAGAAACTTTTTCTTTTCCTTGGTGCGTATAACTATAAGAAGCGTAAAATTCGACAAAAACACAAGCAAAAAAGGGCTTTGAATAAATTTTCTCTGCGTACGTACATTTTCCTGTATCAATCACACCTATAGCCCAGGGTCCACTTAAAGCTTTTTTATAGACTGGATGGCGTGATTAAGATTCAGCGTCGACTCAAGTCTATAGGGCTACTTAGACTACACAATATATTGACGAACAATATTCGACAATATGGTTTGCGGACCGTAATGTACGGAGTAAACAACTGGTACTCTATTATAAAAAGGAATTTTTTTTCGGTAAACAATCCCCCTATATTGTTAGAATATTGCAAATCAAGCTGACAATATATTGCGGACACCTTTTCAATATATTGCCGGCACTCAGCAATATATCGACAATATATTGCCCGACAATATATTGTGTAGTGTATTTAGCCCTTATCAGAGGTGTTCATTTGAGGGGGCGTTTTTGAAGATTTTTTATCAAGAGGAGCGTTTATTCGGTTTTCTGTTAAGCCCGATGGAGTGGCTAGATAAAAAAATATCGAAAAATTTATTTTTGCTAGTGTTTTCAAAAGTCCGCGAAGCTTTTGATTGGCCAAGTGCTAAAATTCTAATTCCTATTCTTATAGATTTTATTCTTGATTTCCAACCGAAATGCGGCATTTCCAGCGGAAGAAGATGGTGAATAAACACTGAACTCGAAAAAGGTGGCTAGATGAGCCTATCCAGTGATTAAAAGCTCAACTTGCAAAATTTATAGAGATCGATAGCTTTATTTTACGATTGCAAAATAGACTAGAATGTGGTGAACTTTCAAAAGATCCTATTCGACGGCATAAAATATAATGTAGAAAAGAGGGATTCAGCTATCGTTCCCAAGAAATCTAAAAAAGTTTCCTTTATCTTATGTCATGGGGGAGAAAAAAGAATTTCAAGAGAAACAGGAGAAAAATAAGAATGCATTTTTATTAGTTTGAAGGGTACTTTCTTTTTTGAAACGACCTTGGGGGCTGCAGGCCCAGGTTCCGGACCCAGTTCCCCAAGGCCTGGTCTGATGTGTCATTGGTCGTGCCTTCCTTGACAGCGAGGAGGAACTCTTTGTAAGTTCGTTCTGAAATAGAATTACAGTAAATTTTTATTTAAAAAATGAAAACACAAAAAATTCGGAACAATTTTCAATCCCTAAAGGCTTGGGGACACGAGAGGTTTTCGCGTTGGTGCGATGCAACATGCTCCACCCCAGTTTGTCCCGGGGACCCTTGATAACTGATTTTTAATGGTTTTCAAATGTCAAAAATAACTAGACAGGGACTTTTCTCTCGATGAGTAGATAAAGAAAATAGGGTCATTTTTGAAATTTGACCACATGGTCCTGAGATTTGACCTCTAAAGTCCAAAAAATGACAATTTTGATGACGTCAGCATTTTTACTGAGATGGATAAATTGGAACGTCGATGAGCTAATCATGTAGCCCTAATCATTGGCTTTCAGAAAAATATATGGTTTAGCATTTTTAAAACCAACCGTTGGCGAGATATAACGATTTTAAAATTTGACTCAGCAAAAATAACCGTTTTAAACGATTTTCAAATAGTTTTATCTTACCAACGGCTGATCTAAACATAATAAATCATATTTTTCTGAAAGCCCATGATCAGGGCTACATAATAAGGACGTTAAGTATCGAAGACAAATCAACGCAACGAACGGGCTTTTCTCTGCGAGATAGTAAGGGTAGCAAAGTAGTTGTTATATCTACTTTGTTCAAGATTTCACGATGTTTCGTTATAGAGACATTTTAGCCTGGATTCTAGAAAATGCAGATCATGCAGGCCCACATGTTTACTGCAGGTTGTGTGTCAAAGCCCGTTCGTTGCGTTGATTTATTTATCGTATCGATACTTAACCTCCCTATTGAGCTCATCGACGTTCCAATTTATCCATCTCAGTAAAAATGCTGACGTCATAAAAATTGTCAAGAGGCCATATCTCGGGACCACGTGGTCTAACTACAAAAGTGACCCTATTTTCTTTATATACTCAGCGAGAGGAAAGTCCCTGACAGCCGCTATTATGGATTTGAGGGTGTTCCCATCTTCCTAGGGGTGGGGCTTTTTTGGTGATTCATCTCTATACTATTTTTGTCTGGGTAGTTATGCAATTCTACCTGACTACTCTTAGGTTCCAAATAAACGGGCCCCCCGCTTGTTAATTTTTCGAAAATTTTCCAACCCCCCCGGACCTTATTAGGACCCCCCCGTTTATTAATCTCTAAGAATATTTTCAGCTGTCAAAGAGAAGCCCCTTATTTTGCTCTAAATAGCCTGATTTTAGCCTATTTTTACCTTATTTTTGGGTTTCAGGAGTACAATTTCCAACCCCCCCGGCAATTAGGTCCCCCCCGTTTATTAAGATCTAGAAAATTTCCCACCCCCCCCCCGTTTATTCGAACCCCCCTGTTTATTTGGAACCTAAGAGTAATAAGGATTAGTTCCCTACTAAGAGACGAATAGAAGATAACCCCATTTTTATTTTTGTTTATGACAGTGAAACTCACAGCGAAAAGATTTTGATGGATTGAAAGAATAACTTACCAATGCACTTTTCGATTTTATGCTCCCTGATGAGCTCTTTGGTTTGTTTCTGCATTTCTTGGAGATCTTAAGAAAAAAGAAAGAACCAGTTATCATACCTGTTTAAGCAGTAGGTAGTATTTGCGGAAAACAAAGGAAAGAAAATGGTTTGTGATAGAATAGGGATGATTTTAAAGTGGAAAAATTCATCTTACGAAATTCGTTTGGACGCACCGAAAATTGAATTTTTCATATTTGACGTGTATAAAATGTGTTTTACTGACAAATGTAAACAACAAAACTATGTTATGTTACAGGGGGCATGCAGTTACTATAAGACAGTATGACACTCACTACAGTGGTGGTACTGTATTCAGAGGTTATGAAAACAGTTACTACATAGTGTAGTAACTGCTGTTTGGGGGTGGTGCCAAACACTAAAACTAGCACTTTTGGTGTAGTAAGTGCTTAAATGAATTTTTTTGTGAAAAAATTTTGTTAAAAAAAATATTTTTGTTATAAATGGTCAAAAAAAAATTTGAAATTTTTCTCAGACCCAACTTTGAAATTATGCTTTCCCTAATTATCATTAAAATGTTCTCAACCGATGTTAACCAAGTAAATTAAAAGAATATCTAGCACAAAAATGGCTTTAGGTTGAATAATAATCGCAATTTAGGGTAAATTTGAGCATGTTTTTGATGATATCACTCAAAAACAGGGGTGGTACCTAAAAATCTTTTCTGAAAACAGTTACTACCAAGGTGTAGTAACTGCAAAGGGTGGTGGTCCTGAAGAAAAGTGTTGAAAAAGCACTTACTACACATCATGTCTTGTAGTAACTGCGTGCCCCCTGTATGTTATACATTTTCTGTTATGCTATACATTTTCTGTTATGTGTTACATTTTCTGTTAGGCTAACTAGTCGAATTGGAACATTCAAAAATTGCATTGAAAAAATTTGATGAAGAAGAAAATAAAGACAACTTTGAGGACCCTATTTTCGGTTGTGGCTTTTGACCAATTTTCAACCCAATTTCTCGTACAAAAAGAGTCTTAACTTTTGATACAGCAATTTAAAAAAAAAATTGAAATTTTTCAGATAGTTCAATCTTTTGCAGATAATTTAAAAAAAATTTGAAACAAAAAGGCTAATTACCCTTTAAAACTAAGCACTTTTTGTAAAACTAAATTGCTAATAACATACTTGTGATAAAATAAATTCAAACAACTTATATAGGCAATTATTTGTTAAAATATTGTTATAACTTATCGTTTGACTATAGTCAGAGCCCTTGAGTGTGTTTAATATAAGGCTGGTACTTACAGTTCAACGAGTTGGCCATTTCTTCCATTTTGCCTTTAAGGGCCGCAATTTCTTGATCGAGATCAGCAGACATGGTTTGTTGTTAATTGATGTTTTTACCTGTTAAAAGTTAAAAAAAATATTAAATGTTGCCGAATAGGATCAACAGAATCAGTCAGAACAAAGACCAATTAAGAAATGACTCGGGTATATATTTCATAAATGTCCAGTATGGACAGAAGAGTCAGATTGACAACAAATTGAATCAAAAAATTCTTTTTGCAATAGGAACTAATGGATGCTCTAAAAGACCCTTCACCATCTGGTATATCTAAAGGAGATAATAATTCAAACTGACCTCAAAAAGACTCAAAAAAATCCTTTAGATCTTTTTGATCAATTAGGGAACTTGACGTCAAAAAGACACAAAATGAACTAGGCCCATAGTCCATTTGAGACATAGGGGGGGTATAGGGGCATAGGGGTCCTCGTGGATTTGATCTTTTGATCAGTTTGATCAATTAGGGAACTTGAAGTCAAAAAGAAGCAAATTGAACTAAGCCCATAGTCCATTTGAGACATAGGGGGTATAGGGGCATAGGGGTCCTCGTGGATTTTGATCTTTTTGATCAGTTTGATCAATTAGGGAACTTGAAGTCAAAAAGAAGCAAATTGAACTAAGCCCATAGTCCATTTGAGACATAGGGGGTATAGGGGCATAGGGGCCCTCGTAGAATTTGATCTTTTTGATCAGTTTGATCAATTAGGGAACTTGACGTCAAAAAGACACAAATTGAACTAGGCCCATAGTCCATTTGAGACATAGGGGGGTATAGGGGCATAGGGGTCCTCGTGGATTTTGATCTTTTTGATCAGTTTGATCAATTAGGGAACTTGAAGTCAAAAAGAAGCAAATTGAACTAAGCCCATAGTCCATTTGAGACATAGGGGGTATAGGGGCATAGGGGTCCTCGTGGATTTTGATCTTTTTGATCAGTTTGATCAATTAGGGAACTTGAAGTCAAAAAGAAGCAAATTGAACTAAGCCCATAGTCCATTTGAGACATAGGGGGTATAGGGGCATAGGGGCCCTCGTAGAATTTGATCTTTTTGATCAGTTTGATCAATTAGGGAACTTGACGTCAAAAAGACACAAATTGAACAAAGCCCATAGTCCATTTGAGACATAGTGGGTATAGGGGCATAGGGACCCTCGTAGAATTTTATCTTTTTTATCAATTAGGGAACTTGACGTCAAAAAGAAGCAAATTGAACTAAGCCCTTAGTCCATTTGAGACATAGTTGGTATAGGGGCATAGGGGCCCTCGTTAGAATTTGATCTTTTTGAACAATTAGGGAACTTGACGTCAAAAAGAAGCAAATTGAACTAAGCCCTAGTCCATTTGAGACATAGGGTGTATAGGGGCATAGGGGCCCTCGTGGAATTTGATCTTTTTGATCAGTTTTATCAATTAGGGAACTTGACGTCAAAAAGACACAAATTGAACAAAGCCCATAGTCCATTTGAGACATAGTTGGTATAGGGGCATAGGGGCCCTCGTAGAATTTGATCTTTTTGAACAATTAGGGAACTTGACGTCAAAAAGAAGCAAATTGAACTAAGCCCTTAGTCCATTTGAGACATAGGGTGTATAGGGGCATAGGGGCCCTCGTGGAATTTGATCTTTTTGATCAGTTTGATAAATTAGGGAACTTGACGTCAAAAAGAAGCAAATTGAACTAAGCCCATAGTCCATTTGAGACATAGGGGGTATAGGGGCATAGGGGCCTTCGTGGAATTTGATCTTTTTGATCAGTTTGATCAATTAGGGAACTTGACGTCAAAAAGACACAAATTGAACAAAGCCCATAGTCCATTTGAGACATAGTGAGTATAGGGGCATAGGGGCCCTCGTAGAATTTGATCTTTTTGATCAATTAGGGAACTTGACGTCAAAAAGAAGCAAATTGAACTAAGCCCTTAGTCCATTGGAGATATAGGGTGTATAGGGGCATAGGGGCTCTCGTGGATTTTGATCTTTTTGATCAGTTTGATCAATTAGGGAACTTGACGTCAAAAAGAAGCAAATTGAACTAAGCCCATAGTCCATTTGAGACATAGGGGGGTATAGGGGCATAGGGGCCCTCGTGGAATTTGATCTTTTTGATCAGTTTGATCAATTAGGGAACTTGACGTCAAAAAGAAGCAAAATTGAACTAAGCCATAGTCCATTTGAGACATAGGGGGTATAGGGGCATAGGGGCCCTCGTGGAATTTGATCTTTTTGATCAGTTTGATCAATTAGGGAACTTGACGTCAAAAAGAAGCAAATTGAACTAAGCCCATAGTCCATTTGAGACATAGGGTGTATAGGGGCATAGGGGCCCTCGTGGAATTTGATCTTTTTGATCAGTTTGATCAATTAGGGAACTTGACGTCAAAAAGAAGCAAATTGAACTAAGCCCATAGTCCATTTGAGACATAGGGGGTATAGGGGCATCCCGGGGGGGGGTACTTAGGCAAAATGGGTGCCGGGTATGTGCGAGCCATAAGGGTACCTTTTTTCGATCCTCCAAAGTCTCTCAAAGGGGTACAAATTCAAAAGTTAGTCTCTGAAAGGGTCCCAAAATCAAGAAAATCAAAAATTTCTCTCTCAAAGGGTCACGATTTCCAAAAATTTTGACCAAAATTTGGTGAAAATCAAACCAAAATTTGGAAAAAATGGACCAAAATTTAGGAAAAAGTCTCTCAAAGGGTCCAAAATCACCAAAATTTAGTCTCTCAAAGGGTCGATTTTCGATTTTTGGCTCGGACATACCCGTCACCTCGCAACCTAGTAACCCCCCCCCGGGGAGGGGCATAGGGGCCTTCGTGGAATTTGATCTTAATTTTGTCTAATTTTCAGCTGTAACCAGACACCTTTACAATCCTTCGACGGCTTGTCACTGTGACGGGTGTATGCCCGGCGCCCTGGGCCCCGCAGGGTTGTTAGTAACGGCTCGAATTTCAATATGGTTATACCCGCTTGAACTATCCCGGGCCGACCATCTTTTTGAATTTGCGAAACACCAACATTTTCAAAAGCCCTAGAATTGTATTTTGGACAAAAAAAGCCATTATCTAAATGAAATTATTTATTATCCCACTAACGATTTCATGGTATTTTTTCAATCATCTTTTTAAGAACAAACAAAATATTTATTGTTCTTTTAAAACAGCCAAGAAACATTCATTGTTCTTACGAAAATATTTATCTCGATTTCAACATTTGCTGTACAATTTCAAAGTTTGCTGCGCGGTTTAATTTTTCTCTGCGCGATGTCAATATTTTGCTGCGCGCACATTTAGTGCAATACAGTCAGGGACTGAAAAGTATATACAATATTGCAATCGCCCAGGAAATATTGAAATCACGCATCAAATTTAGAGCGCGCAGCGCAAATAATGAAAGGTGTTGAATACCTTAAGGGAAGAAATTTTCGAGGGATTTAATTTCGCGTTTTTTGGAAAAACCGCGAAATTAAATTCCGCGAAACACATAGAATCTTGAATTTTGAAATTTTACCCCTAAAATTGGCGTTTTTTTCCCTCGAAAATTTTTTCCCTTAAGGTACATAGAAATATTACCAAAAATAATGAAATAGTGCCAAAACTTTGAAAATTTTCCAACATTATTTAAATGTTTCCAAGTATTGAGAAATTACGATGTACTTCCGTTCAAAAGACGCTCAGGAAAAATCCGTCATTATTAAAAAGAGAGCACTAAAGTCTATTCACGATAAGTGTGCACTCTTTTTTCTTTTACCTATAACTTTTGAAGGAATTCTTCAATCTTTATAAATTTGGTATCAATGGAAAGATATTAGTGAGTGGAACAATTTAAAATAAAAAAATCCTTAAAAAAATTCCAAAAATGAAGATGAAAATGAAGAAGAAAAAAATGAAGATCTTGTAGAATACTGCTATAACTTTCATTTTCGCTGGAGAGATTCTTTGATCTTAGAAGATCATCACTGTGAAAAAATTTCATTAAGATATTTATTCAATATAAAGTTATGATACAAGTTAATAAGTGATTGACCCCAAAAAACAGCAAAAACTGCAGAAAACAGCGTTTTTAGACGTCAATCAGCTTATAACTTTGTTTGATATCTTTTGACTGAATGATTATTTTTGAGAAGTTTTTTCACAATAATGACGTTCGATGATCAAGGATTCACTTCACGTAAAATGGTAGTTATAGCACTTTTCTACAAGATCTTCATTTTTTTCTTCTTCATTTTCATCTTCATTTTTAGAATTTTTTGAAAATTTTTTAATTCAAATTGTTCCACTCACTAATATCTTTCCAATGATACCAAATTATAAAGATTGAAGAATTCCTTCAAAAGTTATCGGTAAATGAAAAAAGAGTGCACACTATCGTGAATAGACTTTAGAAAACTACAAACTTGGTCCTACTCGCTACTTTGGCTCAGTTAAAATATTATAATATGCGGCCACTTATGAAAAAATGTTCTTAAATGTACTTTATTGCATTGCAAAATTTTGCGGCCATTTATTTCGTGTTTTCTTTCTTCTTTGCCAAAAATGCATTTGTTGGCGTTTTAATTTCGCGGGCCCGAAGCCGAAATGCGAATTTTCGCGGTATCCAAAAAAAAAGGGTACTTACTTGTGTTTCTAAGGTATTTTTTTTAGGACAAATAACTCGAATTGCACGATTTTTAGCTAAAAATTGCATTTCAATTTCAATTTGCATTTTAATTTCGAGCCTGTAAACAAGCTTTTACTCATCACCACACACTAATTTAATAGTTCCCTCAAGAGGTTGTCTCCATACAAAAAATCATTAAAAGACCAATCTGTGATCAAGACAAAATTTCACATTGGGATAATGAAAAAAGTTCATAGCTTTGCTGAATATCTGTTTTGCATACTCTCGTACACCTTGGCATTTCCCTAAGAGGTACATACCTCTTTTTAATATCATCCTCCCTCACAAAAGCTTTGAGGTTTAAAGGGTCTATTGTCCCTCCCGAAATTACCAAAATATTGAAAAAGTTCCCTTTTTGACCACCAACAGACAACGCTGCCTTTCCTTTATAAAATATGGCCTGTATGTACCCAGACGGTGACAATCGAACAACTTCGAACAAAAATCGCAATGGAACCAATCGAACGTATAATCAAATATCAATCGAATGGCTGATTCCTGGGTAATATTCGATTGTGTTCGATTGCGTTTAAGTAAGCTTAAATTGGTTCGATTGATAGTGAACTATGTTCGATTGTCGAATAATCTTCTATTTCGTTTGGTTAGGTTCATGTTTGATGAGTTTGATTAAATTAAATTGGATCAATCCGTTAGGGCTTTTTAGCGGGCGGCCTAGTGCTGAAGTACCGTACCAAAGCGAATAAAATCTAATATATAATTGAATCAATCGAACGTAATCGAATACAATCGAACGTAATCAAAGCAATCGAAGAGCAAATCCTGGGTAATATTCGATTTGCGTTCAATTGATTCAGCGTTCGATTTGTTGGATTGACACCGTCTGGATACACAGATAGTTGCGGTTTTTAGAAGAAAATTAAAAAAGTTTAACTTCTTTGTTAATGAAATAACCACAACATCTTATTAAACTTTGGATGACCTTTTATTTCTAATAAAAATGTCACAGTGTCACAATATACGTGCATCTTGGTGCATTTCTACTTGACCTCCCCCTCCCTGTCAAGTATGTATGCTTTCATTTGTTTTTTGTGGTACACTCCTCCTATGCCCCTGTAGAACAATTATATCACATCTTTAATTCAAATTGATTGAATTTGATTAAGTTCAATGTGATCATCAAATCATTTAAATCATGAAGCATAATTCTGAAACTCCACTTTAATAATTCAAATTCGATTTGCTAAGAAACAAAAAGTTATAATCACTTATATGTTGAGAAAATCAAAGAAAATAATACAGTTACCTTGATTTGTAAATCCAGATTGGTCTTTTTGAATTCTTAAGAATTTTTAATACTTGATTGTGGTTGTATGGTTGCAAGCTTGGTTAGGATCTTTCCTCCAATTCTTGTATTTGTTGTATCTTCACAAAGGCGACCGCCTTCTTTGCAAAATGTGGTTGAAAAAGATGGCGGATTCGACTTTCGCGCTAGTGAAAGCCGAAAGAGAGCTGGGACCGAGTATTGATTTCAGAGAGGCAAACGCGCGCATTCGCGCGTGGTGATATATATTATGCTCAATATGCTATGTTGTTATGTTATGCTATTATTGTATTATTCATCATAAGTGTATAATATCTAATATCTGTGCGGTTAGCATAGCGTGATACTACACTCACAATCTCTAGATTATATCAAAATAATAATAATCTATGAAGGATTTCACAGACAGTTTGCCCGCCGTACGCGCGGATAAGAAGAGAAGAAGTTGGGTTCAATTGGTTTCCAGCACAAGCCAGCAGCTGGCCGGGAGATGGAAGTTGGCAAGCCAGACTAAAAAATTATTTTCCAGGAGCACTCAGTTGGCAAGCCAGACAAAGAGGAGAAAATTTTTTCCAGGAGCACTAAATCATACCCAGAACAGATGTAAATTTCCAGGAGTCTTAATTTTCCTCTCGAACAGATAGCTTATTCCAGGAGTCTAACTCAATAAAAACAGTTCAATTTTCCAGGGAAATTCACCCCTCCGAACAGATATTTCGTACTTTCTAGCCGGCGGCTGCTCTTGATGCACTAAGTATGTTTTTAGTGTACTGCAAAAGCATGCTTGAAGCATTAAAGAAACATGCTTCGAGCATGCTGCATTTTGGTGAGGGTGAGGTTATCGGGACAAAATGTGACGAATTTGCGCGGAAACGAAATTTAACTTTGTTCTAGGCTGATTGGTCTTATTTCTTCCAAGGAAAGTGTTGATATCTTTTCCAAAAAAATAGTTGGTCTTTGTCTTTCATAAACTGGCTATACAGTGCATTTTGTCAAGAATCTTCTTGGTCATCCAGGGTTTTTTTTCTTTTCTTCTTTGATTTTTGTCAATAGTTTAAATGGTGTATGTAGGTCAAATAAAATATTCTTTGTGAATCATACATTAGGTTAGTACAATTCATATGTAGGAATTTGTTCGTTTAAAGCCAGAAATTCTTTATCGTCGATAATATTAATGTCTTTTCGAAGCTCGGTAAGTTTTTTCTGCAAACCAAATCGAATGGCAGTTAGTCTGGAACCATACAAATTTTTACTCCATTTCACAAAGCTTACATGAGATAAAAATTACCAATACACCGTTTAGGAGTCTCGCCATTTCACGGTACTCCATTGCAGAGGCCCGGTAAAAATGGTAGGTAAAAATGCGCACTTTAATACTGTGAAAGGTTAGAGGAATGTAAACATTGTGAATTTTTGTCTCTCCTTTAAAGAGAATGATTTAGATATTTGAACATGATATCAATGATAATTTTATAAGTCTCTCCTGAAAATTTCACAAAAATTCATCAAGAGGAAAAGAAGTTATGATTAAAAAGGAGTTCTTTACCTGCCGTTTTTCTGCTATGTTTCCTTATGAGAACCAGATGTTTACCTACCGTTTTTATACGGAGGAGAGTGAATTTTCCGTGCGCAGTCGACACTCCTAAACGGTGTATTACTATCGAGTTCATAAAAAATCGTGAGTAGACGGGGCCCCATCTAGATGGCAGTAAGAGAAAATTTGCTGTACTTCGTTCCATCCTTCTCTTTTATCTCCACATAGAATTTTAGTTTTGATTACAAAACAAAGAGAAACAGAGAAAGAAATCCTAGCCGTTGTATAATACCATGGTATATCAGGAATCATTTGCTTTCAGGTATATAATGTGTTTTATGTTCTAATTCGTCATTTCCCTCTTCTCTTTCAGTCGTACGGCCACTCGGATACGGCACTCAAAACCGGGCTCTAGGCCAACTTTTCAAAATTTTCAATATCGTGTCTTCTTTTTGGTTAGATGACGGGTGACTTAAGTAGCAGGACATGCTTACTCATAGCCACATACACTGAAAAAAGGCAAAAAGAAGAAGAAAAAAAAGGGCCAGGATCATACAAATTTATGTATTTCTGAACTAGGTTTTACTGTCTCTTATATTGGAGCTTGATAGAGTCAATAACTTTTTTTCTAAAGTGTGATTCTAGATCATGGATGTGCCCAATCACAAGCTTGTTATCATTACTGTCTATGATCCTAATAGTGCCGTTGATGGTGTAAAAACTTTTCACAAGTTTCTTTTTGAACAGTGCATTACACTTTCCGAAGAGACCCCTGTTGTAGGAGCAAAGGGATTCGTTGATATAAATTTTATGGCCAACCTTCTTCTCACGGAGAGAGTTCTTTTGGCCATCAGTTAAGTCTTTGAGTTTTTTTCTACTTCTCAAAGTGTTCAAGACGGTTCTGCGGTTTACAGATTTCATAATTACAACGTTATTGTCTTTTAGTTTGTGTATAGCATGGAAGTCAGACTTCTTGTATACGTTACCACCATCAGCGGTGGCATTCAGGACAGCAATAGCAGCATCTTCTACATTTTCATTTTCGACTGCTTCAAACCCATGTAACTCGATACACTCTCTGCGACTGTATTGTTCCTGTGAATACAATCTCCTTTCAACTTCCACAAGTCTGGCATCAAAATCTTGCTTCTTTTGTGTTTGAATCATGTTTTTAATTTCATTAAGTTGTCCACGAATGTCGTTTAGCTCTTCTCTCAATCCTTGGTTTTCGTTCTTTTGGAGCTCTAACTCTATGTGGAGTGAAGCAATTTCTCTGTTTTTGTTGTCGTTTTCCTTATTCAGTCCGGGGGGGGGTACTAGGGCAAGATGGGTTACGGGGATGCTCCGCTGGTCAGGGTACCTTTTTTAACCTCCACGAGTCCCAGGTAGGGTCGCAAAAACACCAAAATAGGAAAATCAGTCCCTCGTAGGGTGCCTATTTTTGGAAAATTTGGGGAAAAAGTAGAAAATTTGAGAAAATTTTGGAATTTCAGTCCCATTCAGGGTCACTTTTTTCGCAAATATCGAGTCCCACGTAGGGTCCATTTTTCGAACCCCAGCAGAGCACCGCCGTCGGTCGACAAGGGTAGTACCCCCCGGATATTCAGTTCATTCGCCAGTTTGATGAGATCGTCTTTGTTCAAACTTTTGTTTAATGGTTTTTGTTTGGCTACACATGGAGACATTTGTGATGAGTCTTCATCTATCCGCATTCCATTAATTTTTCAACGTTCGTTTTGTTAACTTACCGCTTTTCTCTTAGCCTGGATATCCAAAGCTCAAAATTCACCTCAACATACAAAATTCTAAAATTATAGAGCTTGGTCTCCCTAAAGAATGAGAGTGCAAACCCATGTTTCCAAAACTTTCCTAGCAAACCCAGGGCAGCAAAACAGAACTTAATAAAAGCAGCTTTACAGGATCTAAAACCATTTAAAACATCCAAAGATTACACCAGAGTCCATGAAGAAGTTTGCATGCATTATAATGACCAACCATCAGACCATGTTTTCTTCTTTTTCATGTTTTCATGTAACAGAAAGCTCTATCTTCACTAGCAAGTGGAGGACATAGATCCTATTTTTGCTTCAGAATTGCTCCGCGCCGTGTAGATTGGCCCTAATGGCTTCAGTGAAGTGAGCGCAAGCAAGCGGACTGCATTCTCATATGGAGAATGCAAAACGCTCTAGGGAGACCAGACTGTAAACCAGAACATAAAATATCAAAAACAATAATAATCACTAAACTATTTAAATAACTTGTCAACCAAAGATTTTGTTCAACATTTAGATTTAGATTTTATTGTTCATCAAGTTTTTATTTTAACTAGTATCTACTATAATGTTTTTCATTTTTCCTTGTTTTTCTAAGTATACTTTGATTTCTAAAAATCCCGTTGATTTTTAAGAACTCCTAATACTCACTTTCCATCACTAACACTTGATGTGGTTAAAGAAAAAGAAAAGAGTTCATTATAGTATTTATTGTCTTTAATTTTACTGCTGAGATATTAGCCATATATTTTTCTTATACTGACCTTGCGCCCGTTTATTAAGGTAGTGAAGGTGTAATTTCCAGATCTTTATATTATTTCTTATAAGTTTAATTTTCTTTTGCTTTTATCTTCTATAGGTATATATTTTTTTAACACAAAGTAAACATTCTTTACCTTAACGGAACTAAAATTACTGAAATGTATATATGGTGTATATCGGTGTATATATTGATAATCTAAATCTTTATGATTTTTTCACCTACAGATAAATATAAATAAAACAAATATGTGCGAAGCTGGAGAAGATATGTTTAAGTTTCGATAAATTGGCTGGTTTTGAATCTACACATATCAAACTCGCATCTAACTGGATTGTCAGTAAGAAATATCTTCTCGTCTTGGTTATATTGTTACTTTGTCTTCAAATAGATCATGAAGTGGTAAAAAGGACCAAAATAAGGATCCTCTCGTTGTATCAAAAAAGTGACACTCAGGAAACATTTGTGGCCCTGAAATATTTATCATAACTTTGCCATGGTTTTGAAATAATTTAAAAATATGCTTAAAGTATGCTTTTGAGGTAATTTACAAAATGTTAACAAGTATGCTTCCAGTATGCTTTTAAATATTTTAATTCTCTTTGATAAAGTATGCTTTAAGTATGCTTTTCTAGAATTTATTTCTGTTTTAAAAGTATGCTTAAAGCATGTTGGATTGTTCCAAAAATGCACAACTGCTAGCATGCTTTTCAATGTGCTTCAATCATGCACTAAGTATGTTTTTAGTGTACTGCAAAAGCATGCTTGAAGCATTAAAGAAACATGCTTCGAGCATGCTGCATTTTGGTGAGGGTGAGGTTATCGGGACAAAATGTGACGAATTTGCGCGGAAACGAAATTTAACTTTGTTCTAGGCTGATTGGTCTTATTTCTTCCAAGGAAAGTGTTGATATCTTTTCCAAAAAAATAGTTGGTCTTAGTCTTTCATAAACTGGCTATACAGTGCATTTTGTCAAGAATCTTCTTGGTCATCCAGGGTTTTTTTTCTTTTCTTCTTTGATTTTTGTCAATAGTTTAAATGGTGTATCACTACCAGGCCATAAAACATTGATTAGGTCCATGTTCAATGTTTTTCATTGGCTTTCAGCAAGTTTTATTGACTGTCAAGAGCAAATTATTGACAAAAAATATTTTACATTGACTGTCAATATTTCCCTTTTTTAAAGTCAATGTTTTGTATTGACTGTCAATATAAGTAATGAACAGTCAATGCAAAAAATTGACTGTTAATATTGACGGTCAATATATTCTATTAGTTTTCAAGAAAATTGATTGACAGTCAATGTAAAATATTTTTTGTCAATAATTTGTATTCGACAGTCAATAAAACTTGCTAGCAGTCAATGAAAAACATTGAACATGGGCCTAATCAATGTTTTTTGACCTAGTAGTGTATGTAGGCCAAATAAAATATTCTTTGTGAATCATACATTGGGTTAGTACAATTCATATGTAGGAATTTGTTCGTTTAAAGCCAGAAATTCTTTATCGTCGATAATATTAATGTCTTTTCGAAGCTCGGTAAGTTTTTTCTGCAAACCAAATCGAATGGCAGTTAGTCTGGAACCATACAAATTTTTACTCCATTTCACAAAGCTTACATGAGATAAAAATTACCAATACACCGTTTAGGAGTCTCGCCATTTCACGGTACTCCATTGCAGAGGCCCGGTAAAAATGGTAGGTAAAAATGCGCACTTTAATACTGTGAAAGGTTAGAGGAATGTAAACATTGTGAATTTTTGTCTCTCCTTTAAAGAGAATGATTTAGATATTTGAACATGATATCAATGATAATTTTATAAGTCTCTCCTGAAAATTTCACAAAAATTCATCAAGAGGAAAAGAAGTTATGATTAAAAAGGAGTTCTTTACCTACCGTTTTTCTGGGGTTGGTCTAAAAAGCAGGGTAGCCAATTGGGGTAGCCAATTGGGCTAGGTTGTGGGGTACCCATATAAATCACAGACCAGAATTGATGTAACCGATTCTGTATACGTATTTTACAGACCTCTCACTGAAAACAGGTTTTTGCTTAGAAAACCGTTGTTAATTTAAGGTAGAACGATAGTGACGATGGTCGTTGTTCCTATCTGGTCAATGCATTGCTGGTGAAGATGTTTCTTGTCAATGCATTGCTGGTGATGATGGTTCTGGTCAATGCATTGCTGGTGATGATGTTTCTGGTCAATGTATTGCTGGTGATGATGGTTCTGGTCAATGCATTGCTGGTGAAGATGGTTCTGGTCAATGCATTGCTGGTGATGATGGTTCTGGTCAATACATTGCTGGTGATGATGGTTCTGGTCAATGCATTGCTGGTGAAGATGGTTCTGGTCAATGCATTGCTGGTAATGAAGGTTCTGGTCAATGCATTGCTGGTGATGATGGTTCTGGTCAATGCATTGCTGGTGATGATGGTTCTGGTCAATACATTGCTGGTGATGATGGTTCTGGTCAATGCATTGCTGGTGAAGATGGTTCTGGTCAATGCATTGCTGGTGATGAAGGTTCTGGTCAATGCATTGCTGGTGATGATGGTTCTGGTCAATACATTGCTGGTGATGATGGTTCTGGTCAATGCATTGCTGGTGATGATGGTTCTGGTCAATGCATTGCTGGTGAAGATGGTTCTGGTCAATGCATTGCTGGTGATGGTTCTGGTCAATGCATTGCTGGTGAAGATGGTTTTGGTTAATGCATTATGCTGGTGAAGATCATAAAATACGTGTATTTTGAATGGCCTTTTTGAATATTTCTAAACTTGTATTTGAAAATGATTTTTTTAATTATTCTTCAAATGCAACTCAAATTCAGCAAATTCTGATTGAAAAGATTTTTTGAATTATTCTTCAAATGCAACTCAAATTCAACAAATTGTGATTGAAAGTTCTTCTATATTAGAAGAATACAGTTTGGAAAAAGAAATCAACAGTTTAACTTAATTTGTTCTTTATAAAATATTTTTTGAAAAGGTATGACAAAAGTTGATACATTGCCAAAATACTATGAATACTATGAATGAATAAAAAATAATAAACGTAGCATATTTTGACACTGGTTGTTTGTACTAGTATCTACAATCATCGAAAAACTCGTTGAGGTGGTTCACATATGCCAAACTAAAGTAAATTTCATGTACAGTACAAGGAAAAACTAAACACATTGAGTGCTTAGGTCTTATTCCATGGCAAAGGGTTTTAATGTACGACGCTGCAGTACGACATAAAACAACAAAATACCTTGGATCCAAGCAAAGAAAAGAAAAAAAGAGGACCTAAATTTTTCAGAAATATAAGGCTAACGCTTTTCAACAAAGTAAACTAAAAGCAAATAACAAATAAAATATCAAAAGTCGTCGACTATCTAAAAACGTTTCAACCAAGTAAACTAATAAAGTTAATAAAACAATGGTAAAAGTACTCTCAAGAAACGCATCATAAATGAGGAAACAATAGAGACGGTCGAACTTGAAACTGTACCCAAGGGGATAGGGGTTGAATAATGGCTAGGCAAGGGAGGGGAAACGGAGAGCTTTTCAAGTGAGGAGCATTTATTAGGCGCCCATGAGTACTGGTAAATAAATATAAAATGTAAATAGTTTTTCTTTTTATGTTAAAATACATTAAAATATGAATGTAAGGCCTTTGAAAATAAATAAAAATATAATCTTCATAATAAAAGTAAAAAGGAAAAATTAAAATTCAAAATAAAAATAAAAAGTCAAAAACAAGTAGCAAATGAATTCAGTTTAGACTAGGCTACAATTCATACATTAAAAGATCCCGTTTCAAAGAATTAGCACTGTCTTAACTCAATTCGACCATAAGTGGACTTGGAACGCTCTCATTCTAATGCGAGGACATGTGGAAAATGTTAATATAAAAATCAAAAAATGTGTCTATACAGGTTCGCACCTATTCCAAAACAGAAAGTTGAAAAAGTTAACAAGAAAAAGAAATCAAAAAAAAGTGTCTACTTTCCTTGTTCCAAAAAAAACTAATATAAAAACAAAATAGAAGAAAGCAATACAACTCTAAAGATCAAAAAATAGTTTATAAATATAGCTAAAAGTTTTATTGGAACCTTTGTTTTAAAAATTCCTTTAATTGAGGATCAACTTCATCAATGTTGATGATTATTTCCGTCTTTTGGAAGGAAGGATTCCTAGGAAGGATACAATCCAATTTACAATGATAATGCACGTTACTGAACGTTTTTTTCCATGTGTTCATTTTCTTGTCAAGGTAGTACTCATTTTCTTTGTGTCTCACACAAATTTGTGTATCATAACTGGTGCCGTCTTTAAGCTTGCCCCCACAGCCAACACATTTTCGAATATTTCCCGTAATTCGGATGAGATGGAATGGAGTAGAGCTGGTTTCTGTCAACTTCGGTTTTTTCGGTGGCTTTGTCTTTAGCGTCATTTTCATTCCTGATGATGAGCGCTCGACAACGGCAGCATGTTTTGGAGGCGTTACATCTGGACCGTTTTGATCTTCGGCAAATATGTCGTTGAGAGTAACGTTGGTGCAGACACTTTCCGGTTGCTTTCGCTTAGCAGGAGCCTTTTTCTTCCCAGCTCCTAAGAAACGAACAAACAAAACTGTTTGGAATTAACCCTGGAATTTTTCTTCGAAACATTGAAACAAAAAAAGAACCACTTCAAAACTTCTTTTATTCATTGTGTTAATATTTAGTTTCTCACAAATTTGACTCTAGAATGGAGAAAAACACCAAAAAAACTCCCCCTTTGTTGATTTTGGGACGTAACGTGCGCACAAACTATTCTTACTGCTAGACTCTATTTGGTTGCAAAAGAGATATAAAACATTAGAAATTAATCTTTTTTAGAGTAATTGTAGCAAAATGTTAAAGAAATACAACTACGATACAACTAGGATAATCTACAAGGGTGCAGAGAATTCTCTAACTGTAAAAAGAAACTCAAAAACTGCATTTTAAACCACCATTCACCAAATTTCCCTGCCCTTCTCTTACGAAAAAGAGAAACACAGTGCGAACGCCACGTCATATTTTTCGTATCCATAGCAACGGGAGGGAATTTTTAAACAACTCTTATTCTGGATGTATAGAAAAGTAAAGCCTTATAAACCATATATATTTGAATTTGTCATGTGTTTTTTGACAAATTTGAAACGTTAATCTCCCTTTAAGAGGAAATACTTTGAAGCATCAGGACAAAATTTGAGTAAAACAGTTCGAATCAATTAGATTGGAAATTTACCTCTCTGGAGGCATGATGGAAGCGTCAGCTTTGTCAAATTGATACTTTCGTTTTTGAAGGTTGCAAGGAATTGATTTACTTTATCTGTGTACATGGCAGCAGCAAGTGAATGGGCACATATTCTCCTTCGCTCGAAACCAAGACAGTCATGGTCACATGCAAATCTTCCATCTGCAAGAAGTCGAACGGTTCGATATTTGAAGCTCTCGCTTTGAATGATGAAGTGATTTTTTGAAAAGCCAGAACGAACCTTATTTTTCGAAACTATGAAGTTTGCTTTTCTCCTAAGTTGGTCTACATCTGGTCGTGTGAATGTGGTTAACAATACAACGTAAGGGTCGTTAGATACTTCTTCGATCGGTATTACTCCTAGTTCTTCTTTATCTGTTTCTGGTAGGTCAGAGAAAGGAACTTTGCTGGCGGGTCGGTAAGCTTTCACCTCATTAAATCTTTTAGGGTCGATACGGTACTTCGCAATAGTTTGGAGGGCTTTGGTTTTCCCCATTTGATCAACTTGACTCTGCGTTATGATTTTATTCTGGAATTCTGGGCGAACGACATATTTGCTTTTTAGACCAAGGAAGGCTCTTTGAACATTGCTGGTTTGCTCATCTACAAGCGACTGTGCATCTTGAAGAAAAGTTGCAGGGTCCTTCGATTGGAATGCATTCCACCGTTTCAAAATGGCATTGCCCGACTCGATTGGGTTGGTTGTAACAACTTGATCACCGAAGCCTGCATCCCTGGACAGTTGCACCCGCATGTGTTCCTTGATATCGTCTTGTTTGTATCGTTCGAAGTAAGAGACAAATGATGATTTGGTCTTCTCAGCTAGTTCAAGTTGCTCCCATTTCTCCTTGAGTGTTTGGCATAGACTTTCGTAGCTAGACCAGCTTGAAGCATAAATCAAACCCCCATCGCCAAAAATGTCTTCTTTGATTATGCGCTGCAATCTCATTGACAATCCGAGCTCTGTCATTTTTTCTGAAATGTTCTTTTTACCATGAATGGCACAGTTGAACAATAGGCTGTGTGGAAAAGCTTTAGATAAGGCATTTCGCAATGCCTGCTCACAGTCACTTGCAGTTCCTTGCATGTAAATGGGAATGCCAGGGGCCTTTGAGGTGATCTTATCATATAAAGTATCATAGGTTGATTGGTCTTTAAGTAGACATAACATCATAGGTCCTATCATGACTGGACAGGTTGTAGTGTTTGCAGTGTACAAGAATGTGTTGGTGTATACGGTTAGGAGGAGAAAAAAAGGACCAAGTTCGAATGTAATGTCATTAAACAAAAGTGATCTGTATCCTTCTGTATCGTTACAACAGAAATTAATAATGTCGTCAATTTGTTGATCCAAAAAGGCAATAAATTTGGGCATGCCATCATCATTGGTGTAAGAGCGAACAAATTTAGTGGTTCCATTCTCATTGTAATTGTTCATTAATTGAGTTATTGAATAGATTGGATCATTATTATACAGCTTTTGTTTATTCTTCAAATAAGATGTCTGTTTTCTATCCCGAGGTAAAGCACCATTAGACTGAGCATTTTCAATCCCACCAACAGCTTGCTCAACATTGAAAGTTGCTCTATTGACACATTTGACGGACTCTGCTTCCTCGGACAAAAGAAGTTTGGTACTTTTGAATGTTCTGGAATAACTAGCAGACGACGTTTTAGTGTTTCCATGGACTTTCACAGTCACATCATGGGGATCACCCTTGAAGGAATACTTGATAAATAATATTGGGTGCTGTCCTTCTTTAGTGGATACTGAAACGATAAGTTTTCTGAGTGTTTCATCAGAAAGACATTTGTAATTTCTTCTTATGACTTTTAGACTATCCTCTGTTTTATCAGTTTTAATCAATTGATGACTTGAACTAAGGTAGTACTTTGTTGATGTATCTGTTTGCTTCCATGCACCAAAGTCATCACACAGTACATCTTCTGGGTGGGACAACTTGGACAAGTCTATTAGAAATGAAACGTTTGAGGAGATTCTTGTTGGTACTACTGACGATATTTGCTCCGGGTGGTCCTTTTGTGCTGATAACAATACTGGAACAAGTGAATGATTGTCAGAACTTATTTCCATCGATATTGGCTTGAGTCCAACAATACCCTTGTAGCAGGACCTTTAATAAATAAAACAAATGAAGAGTTACTGGTACTATTCCCTATCAACATCTTCTATTAATTTGGACTGCATTGGAAACATGTTAGCCTGGCGAAAATCTATCTGGTCGATACCGAGTGTCCCGCAAAGAAGTATTCATAAAAGAATACAATTGAATACAATGAGAGAAAATTGTATTTTCTTATAAATAATTCATTGTGGGATACTCTGTATCAATCAGATCTTTAGGATTTTAGTATCGAGCCTTGCCAATAAAAAATTTGCAGAAAAACTAGTAAAATTGTTGAAACAGGCGCAGTCGCTAAATTTTAAATATCAGTCCCACTCAGTAGTTTGCCTAGCCACAACAAGGTTGGGCACTACCAAACAGAATATCCTCACTGGGTGTCAGGCCTAACCTGCTGTAAAAGGCAGGCCAAACCTAAAATACTTGGACCAATAGGGTCAAATTTAACATCTTTGGATGTTTGCAAGTTCAGTGTTAATATGTTTGACATTTTTGGTAAAAACACTATCACTTACTTTGGCGGTGACAACGTATGCACAGTTTTGGGGTTTAAATTAGATTCTGTTTCCACCTCAGATTCTGCATCAGCTTCTCGATCTTGTTCAGTTCTAGATTTATATAGAAAAAAGACAAGTGAATTCCACGATTGCCAGGTTGATGGATGACGGGTATGTGTGGGACAGACCTGTCAAACCAGACCCTTCCACAGAGTATATTCTTTCAATTCCAAAATTTCTCCCTAACAGAGAAACCCTTCTGATTTTTACTTTATTTACAACCCTTAGAGAGACTTGGGAAGGTTGAAAACTTGACCCTTAAGTCCAGCACAATATACCAGCACATAGTGTGCAGGGGGGGTCAAGGTCCCACCTAAAATTTCAGGTCCCAGCACTTGAGAAACTCCCACCTGATAGTTGACTTTCCAAGTCCCACCTAAAATAGGGAACTAACGTACATGAAGAATAGAATGATTTTAATTGGCTTTGCAGACTCTTTCGAACTTTCGAATGACTCGTTTAAAGCATAATTTTTGCCTTATGAAGGCCAACTTTTTTGCATATTTGATTGGCAAACAGTTGGCACTTCGGGCAGTTTGGAATGAAAATTCCAATAAAAAGTTAGGGGAATTTTCAATGAAAAACAGATTACAGGATTCAAAGACAAATATGTAAAAATCTAAAATTTCCATAAGAGTCCCACCTAAAGATTTCTAGTCCCACCTCAACCTATTTCCCCCACCTGAAATTCCAAAAATTTCAGACTCCCACCTGGCTGTTTTGGACCCAAAAATCCAAAACCCCACCCTGCAGAGTGGGGGGGGGGTGCACACTATGTAGCACCTATTTTTACCCAAGTACCCTTTTTCTTGATACCAAAGAACAGTGGTATAGCCAGGGGTGTCTCAAAATTTGTACAGGAGAGCAGATTTTTGTAAGTCTAAAAACTGCTAAAAATTATCTATTCATAATGTAAAAAGATAATTATTGTGTCATTAAAATCAGCTCTCCTACACAAATTTTGCAGAACCCCTTGGCTAAACTAACTACTGAAAGAAGGAAAATGGTATAATATCAAAAGATATATAAAAGATTTTTAATGGTTTTAAACCATTATTGGTCAATTCACTTTAAAGGTTTTCCAAGTCTCTTAGACTAAATTGAGAAATTACCCAGATTGGGATAAATGCATTGGTGCTCTCAGTTTTGCGAGTAATTCTGCACCTTCAGGTGATCTGAAAAGGAAAAAAAATTGACTGGAATAATAAAGATAAGGCAAAGCAACACACTGTAAGAAAATCAGCATAATCTTTCACAATTTACATTCAAATAAAAATTAACATGTCTATAAACAATGCAATCATCATTTGGATATTTCTTACTGTATAAGAAATAAAAACTTGATCTTACATGGTGTATTGGCTTTTCCCAGATTGAGTGTTATTGTTATTGCCATCTTCAGAATTGTCGTCAAGGACAATAATACTACAATACAAGATAATCTAAGAAATTACTAAATAAACTTGCAGCTTTTGACAGAGTTATATTAAAAATGTTCTTCACATTTTTACAGTAGTTTTAAAGGATTTGATTTCAAAAAAAAAAAAAAATCAAACCTAAAAAGAATGTTGACATCAGCAACAATGATACTTATCAGAAGATAAAAAAACGGCCTCTAATTCAATTCTTATCGTGAAAAATTTTTCTTTGAAAATAAATTCAAAACATGAATACCCACACTATTATAAACTTAAAAACAAACCTATCATCTTTCTCATCAACCTCCATATCAATATCATAACTTTCAGCTGGTGGACTTCCTGTGCTTTGCCTGGAGAGAAATCAAAATTTAATAGATTTATATCAATTGAATTTGACATCATTGGATTGGTTTTCAAGGTTTTGGCCATCATTGCAAAATCAAGCACATAATCTTTGAGAACTTAGTTTTGCTGAGAGCTGTCCAATAAATCTAATCTGCACAAAATTTTTTGAAAATATCAACTGAGAATATAATTAATCTACTTTAGGAAGTTAAGTAAGAAAAGTTAAATTTTAGTTATGACAAAACAATCAGATTCTACTTTTTATCAAATCTACATGATATTGAATGAAAGTTTTCTTAGGTTTAAGATTAACAGGAACATGAGCATTTAAAAAAACCATGAACATGATAAACTACTTACTGTGTAGATGTGAAGCACGGTGAGAAGAGTGACGGAGAGCTTGGATAGTCCTGAAAACAAGACATTTTTACTTAATAAAACCTCATCTAAAGGGGGGGGGGGTTATAATCAAATACTCTTGCATATTATTAGTATATTTAAAAAAGAAACTATCAATCAAAGCAGGGTGCCTTAAACAAGGTTTTAAAGTAATCTATTATTGACTATTAATAAAGGATTGTCAACAGCATAACATTAAATAAGGGAAATCAAAATTACTTACACTGTCCGTTTCTGCTTCATCATTTACAAAATCCTCTAAAACAGAAAATAAGAGAAATTTCAAGCTTTTAAAAATTTGTTGAGCATGCTAATTGCTTGGGCTCCATTTCAGTATTATTTGAATTAAACAATAATCTAAATTGAACTTTATAATATTGAATAATGTAAGCCAAGTGTAACCAAAACATAATTTTAGAAGTTTTAAAAGTCTAAACAGCTATTAACATTTTATTACCCTATTTGAGCACAAGAAAGGACCCTCAAGTACCCAAAAATCAAGATCTTGAAAAATCAAAAACAAAAACAAAAACACCCAAATGCAAAGTTTCAGTTAAATCAGACCATTTTTGAAGTCTCTAGCCTGCCCCAAAACTCGTTACCACACCCTTAATGCAAATTTTGAAAATGTGTAAAAAAACCCCAAGGATTCACCCAAGGATCAAGTGAGCCTGCCAAAGTTTTAGCCTTGTTTTGGGGCTAAAACTAGTGACCACGCTCTTAAAAATTAAAAGTCCAGTCTGCCCCAAAGTTTGGAAGTGACAGAGAGACAGACAAAGACATTCTCAGATTCTAGCTCAACAATAGTCGAACGCGCGCAACACACTGGGCTCAACTTCAGTGGCTCCAAATTATTCATAGGCCAATAAACAAATTTCAGCCAAATCTGACCATTTTGGGCCTGTAGGCTGCTCCTAAGTCCTCGTAGTTTCTAAGAAGGGTCAAGACCCCCTTAGGTAAGAAGACCCCCTTAGGTAAGAGGACCCCCCCCTTAAATGCTACCCCCTGGAGAAATTCATTTAAAATTTCACACCCTCTTAGAAAATTGCAAACTTTATTGGAAAAGGAAAAAATTGAAATTTCGCATAATTCAAGGAAGATCAACCTTGTCTAAGAAGACCCCCCTGTAATGCAAAGGGATTTGAGACTGACAGTGTTCGGAACGTTGATATTGTTCAAACTAAAAAGGTAAATTACAATTGGTCAAATAAGTTTCAAAATAAAAAAGTCCAAAATATTTGAAATAAAAGTCCAAAATGTCTATAAAAGCATAAGTCTAGATGTTTGAAAGTATAGTGTGTAAATATGAATTGAAAAAGTATAAGTCTATATGAGTGAATAAGAGGGTACGAAGCGGGACAGTGGAAGGGGTGGCACAATTATTTGGGTACGAAGGGGACAGTGAAAGGGTGTGGCTAATTCTTATTTGGGTACGAAGGGGACAGTGAAAGGTGTGGCAATTCTTATTGGGTACGAAGCGGGACAGTGGAAGGGTGTGGCGTTCGTAATTCCGATTTGGGTACGAAGCGGGACAGTGGAAGGGTGTGGCATAATTTCGATTTGGGTACGAAACGGGACAGTGAAAGGGTGTGGCTCAATTCTTATTTGGGTACGAAGCGGGACAGTGGAAGGGTGTGGCGTAATTCCGATTTGGGTACGAAGCGGGACAGTGGAAGGTTGGCATAATTCCGATTTGGGTACGAAGCGGGACGTGAAAGGGTAAGGTGTGGCATAATTCCGATTTGGGTACGAAGCGGGACAGTGGAAGGGTGTGGCGTAATTCGGATTTGGGTACGAAGCAGGACAGTGGAAGGGTGTGGCATAATTCCGATTTGGGTGCGAAGCGGGACAGTGGAAGGGTGTGGCGTAATTCCGATTTGGGTACGAAGCGGGACAGTGAAAGGGTGTGGCATAATTTCGATTTGGGTACGAAACGGGACAGTGAAAGGGTGTGGCTCAATTCTTATTTGGGTACGAAGCGGGACAGTGGAAGGGTGTGGCGTAATTCCATTTGGGTACGAAGCGGGACAGTGGAAGGGTGTGGCATAATTCCGATTTGGGTACGAAGCGGGACAGTGGAAGGGTGTGGCGTAATTCGGATTTGGGTACGAAGCAGGACAGTGGAAGGGTGTGGCATAATTCCGATTTGGGTGCGAAGCGGGACAGTGAAGGGTGTGGCAATTCCATTGGGTACGAAGTGGGGTCAAATTTGATTTGGGTACGAACGGGACAGTGAAAGGGTGTGGCATTTGGGTACGAAGCGGGACAGTGGAAGGGTGTGGCGTAATTCGGATTTGGGTACGAAGCGGGACAGTGGAAGGGTGTGGCGTAATTTCGATTTGGGTACGAAACGGGACAGTGAAAGGGTGTGGCTCAATTCTTATTTGGGTACGAAGCGGGACAGTGGAAGGGTGTGGCTCAATTCGGATTTGGGTGCGAAGCGGGACAGTCGACAATTGTCGTCTTGGGTACGAAGCGGGACAGTCGAAAAAAGTCGTTTTGGGTGTGACGCGGGACAGTCGAAAGTGACGGAAATCTTTTGGTCAGTAAAATTGTTGTTGGGCGCAAAGCGGGACAGTCGCTTTCACTGTCCGGGTTATACCCATGTACCACGCTAACCCGACCTGATCCCAACCTTGGTTCTCCATTACTCTCTGACCTGATTGTTAAAACGAAATCAAGAAAGTCTCGCAATACACTGAAAATCGATATGTCTCCATTCAAATATGTTGCTTTCAAACGTTCATTTCGCTACAGAAATGCTATTGTATGGAACAATATTCCAGACAGAATTAAAAATATGGACAATTTCAAATCCTTCAAGAAGGATCTGAAAAAATCAGACTGCCTTGAAAAAGTTAATTTTAAAATGACAGGAAGAGCTCTTCTTCACGAAGACTTCATTACTACTAAAGTTATATCATATATCATAACCGAAAACATATTTATTATTTTATATTTTATATATTATAAAACATAAACATATACATATTTTAAATTATTTATTTGTAACACAAAGATTTACATTTCTAAATCCTCTTCATTAATTTCTCAGAACACTTTAATTAACCTAGCCTTAGTCTTATTTTGCATTAAAACACATTCGCCTTTGCAGCGGTTTTACTTTTTTGTTTCTTAGCCTGCAGGTCCACATCAGTTTTTACTGCCAATATATATAGAATTGTATATAGCTTGTATATATAGTTTTTGTATATAGACCTGACCTGTGTTGACAAATAATTAATAATAATAATAATAATAATAATCAA
>NW_027103819.1:0-11415 GCF_902728285.1 Clytia hemisphaerica
CAAATAAGGAAAAAACCCATAAAAATGGGCAATTTTACCCCCTGCCCTGAAATAATACTAAATAGTTTGTTTAAATTTTTCTGATGTATTGCTAAGTCTATCTAACACCTAGTTTGTATCTCATTAAAGTTGTTTTGGGTAGGTCCCAGACTTAGAAGGGTCAAATTTAGTTAAAATACCCAATTTCCCTCTTTTCCCCAGGCAAACCTATAAAAATAATTTCACGAAATTTTTTGCCGAAAAAACATCAGCCTACCTTGAAATTTTGCAAGTTTCAAAGCATTGGTCAATGATTGCTAGATACACAAATAATCACCCTGGAATGGCATTTTCCTTACAAATCCTACAAGGATAAAAAGTCCCCCTAAACTCGGGCCCGTATGAAAACTTGACCAGGAGTTAGCTTTGGGGACCAACCTTTTCCAAAACTAATATAGTTGAGGATCCAAAAATGTATTTATCCTGTAGAATCTTGGGTAAGCAAAATGCCATTTTTGGGTTTTGCTCCCGGACTATAAGTACATATTTTTAAACACCAAAACAAAGCAAAACAACATGCCAGTTTCTTTCTGGACAAATATACATGTATACTTATTGTGTGCTTGGAGTTCTTTTTAATCAACCCTCTCAACTGCTGATCTTTCAACTATCATTTAGGATTATAGAATGGGCTTCCATAGTACCATTTTCTCTAAGTATTGTGTGCAAACTTTCAACAAAGTAGACTTCTTGACTGTCCTTGTCCCTTATGTTAAAGTTGTTCTGATGGAGGACATTGCTATTTTTGGTAGCCTTCACATATCAATAAGGAGCTTTGGTGTAAATGTTTCTTCTGATGAAATTATACTAATCTGAAACTATTAGGCCTTTATGAACTTTCTAGAACAATAATCTTGCTCCAATCTTGAAAACACTGGGAAAATAGGTTAGCATTCCCTGCCATAATTTCACAGATTTCCTCTGCTTTCTGCTTGAAAACGCTTTCGTATAGCCGAAAACGAAAGTGAAACTGTGAAAACGTCCGCAAATTCGGGCCCAGTCCTCTTCCGAGACGGAGGCTAATTGATTAGACGGTACGTCTATTGGATGGTTTCCTGGCCTGTATTCCATCCCCTAATTTATAGAAACTTAAAATATGTAAATTTTTAATGATATGCAGGCAAATAAATTACTTTGAATTGAAATAAATTGAATTGAACTGCGTTCAGTGTAAAGGGTCTGGCCCGAGGAGGGGGTACTAGGTTTGCGAGGTGACGGGTATGTCCGAGCCAAAAATAGAAAGTCAACCCCCAAAAATTGTAACCCCTTAAGTCGAAGATTCTTGATTTTAGAGATTTTGGAACTCTTTGAGAGACAAATCCTATGAGTTTGTACCCTTTTCTACTCTGGCAGGAATAGAAATAGGGTTTAACTTAGAAAAGAATTCCGCTATAAGTTTGCTAGGTACCGTTAAAAGAAGAATTTTATAACGATTAACATACTCAGAGCATGACGATGAGGCCTTTAGGAGATAATTTTGGTGAAATCAAAATCACCTAGCAAATTGCAATCTTAACTCACTTGCAAAAATGAAGGAATTTCACAAAAACCATTTCTTAAAACCACAATCATTTAGACAGTGACATCCTACAAAAGAAGCGTATTAGGATGTAGATTTCAGGACTGCCTTCTAATAAAATTAATTTTTTGTCTTTTTTGAGATTAAGGAAAAAGTTTGAGTATCTCATAAAAACAATAAAAGTACTACTAAAGAGATAAAATTTTGCCAAACGACAGGTACATCTCCAACTTTTTAAACTCTTTTGAGGACGTTAACATAAATTAGCAAAAATCTATTTTGGCTGTAAAAATGATGACGTCCTCATTTTTTAAAGCAACATTTTTGTTAATTACTTTCTCTCTGTGAGTGGAGGACGAATATGTTTTGAATAATTTGACTGGTCAAAATATCTCAGCTTTAATGGACAAAATGGAACCTAAGTTAAGGAAACCAAAAAGAAAACAGAGAACAGAAAATGTAAAAGGAAACACCAATTCTTGAACTTAAACAAACTTTAAAATGCTTCAAACCTATAGAGAACCGAAATGAGACGACAACGCATATACACGTTTTTTCTTTTATTAGAACGTAGTTTATAAGAACATTGAAGCTGAAATTCGTCGAAAAATTAAGGACATCGTAAGAACATGCCCAGCCTCAGTTTGGAAAAAAATGACAAGAAACTACAATTTTTTCCTCTTTTCAAGCAGTTTTAAACAAACTTAGGAATGGATTTCCTAAATCGAGAGTCAAATATTGTCCAAATTTTACCAATTTTAAGTATTTTGCATGATATTTTCGATTTAAGAACGCATCTAAGAACATTTCAGGCTGAAAATTGCTAAAAAATAAGCACATCCAGGCTCAGCCAAATTTTAGGTGTTCTAATAAAAAAAAAACGTGTAGTAAATTAAACTTTAGTAAAACGCACCTCTCGCACACAAGACACTAACTCACGCCTGTCAGTGTTGAACTGATTTCTATGTACAAAATTACAGTTAATATTCATATCCTAATTTCCCTAGAGGAATTACAAATAACATATGTAACGAAATTTGGGAACACAAAAGACACTAAAAACAAAGAGGACACTGAACAAAAGAGGACTCAAAGACACATATCAACTTAAAGACTTTACAGCGAATACTAATCAAAACAGAGGCTACGTTTAAATCAGCCTGGTATTTGTAATTGCTTGCAGTATTCTTTTGAATTCTATTGTTCCGCACAATTGTTCGGTTTGTCAAATGCCTAATGATGCCAGCGTGTTGGCATTTCGTTGGCATTTGAAATGCCATTTTGAGCAAAGGAATCCCCTTTTCTGGCATTTCAAATCAAACAAAGGAACCAAAACAAAGAGAAAAAATGAAATTTTTGATTTTTTAAAGTATTTGCACTTTTTTTATTCAGTTCTTTCTATAGATTGTAAAATTTGCAAGATCTGCCATAGCCTAGCCCTATGGTAAAAAGTTTCAGTCTTAATGGCTGCAGTTTTTGAGAAATTCCATGCTTATTTCATTGTTTTATCTGTCAAAGTTGAACTTGAGGGGTTCACCATTTCAGTAATGACTCTAAAAAGACGGATTCCTTAAATGCAATGACAGAAAATACAATGGCCAAGCTATTACAATCGAATCCCTCATTAGCAAATACCAAATTACAAATGCCAGTTGGTCTAAACGCAGCCAGAAATATAAACAGCACGGGCAATCAAATGTTCATTACGATGGAACAGTTTTCTTCACCAACATATGGCTCCCCTCAAGATTTTTCAAATCTTGATATCTAAAATTTCGTTGGCTCTTAGGTGCAGAATCTATACCATTCTCAATTGATCATCCACCAGTGTTGATAGTGAAAATTCAAACGTTTGTTTACATTAGTTTGTCAAGGCGGGTCTCTTTACCGGGGTGGTAGAACGTTAAGGTCTGGTGGAATGTCTTTAAAATGTCGCTCTGTTTCATTGAACCAACTTTGTTTCTTGTACGGAGATATTGTACGCGTAGAACAAATCACATTTTTACATGGTGTAACTGCATTTAAATATTCACTTTCCATAGGCAATTGACAATTAAAACCAGACGACCAAACGAAAGATTCACTTTTAACAAGATCAACATAGCTCTCAGAATCGTCTTCAATCGACTTCTTAGCCTTCAAAGATCTTTTGACATTTTATTCATGAACTCCTTTTATGTGAAGTTGGATGCCTCAAACAATGACAAGCATCACAAACTTTCACGTTCATACAATAAATGAATAAATAACCCTTCTGTAAACAACCGAAACATAACCTTTCTTTCATGATGAAATTGTATTATTGCCTCAAAGTTTTGTTTTTTATCAAAAAAGAATTTTCAAAATTAGAAACCGAAAAACCAATATAAACTCTACCAGGACTTCGGCTTCGGTGCAGATGGTGGCTTTGGAACATAATCGCACGATGGGTTATTTTTTCTTATTTGGCGCCCCCTCAAAGAGAGCAATTAATCATTAATTGCATCCTGTAGAGAGCAATTAATCGTTAATCACACTCTTCGATGCAGTGCCAATGTTTACAAAATTGATTTTAATGTTTTTTCTCAATTTTTTTTCATCGAACGTTTTAATTGCATTCGAAATTCATTTTGTGAGAAAGAAAATCTATAAACAACAATAAAAGAAAAACACAGAGAGAAGAGAAAAATATAAAACTTTCAGTGTAATTTATGTAATTGGTCCAGCGCGCTGCAGAATGGACCTTTAAAAAGCAACTGATCAAAAAGATTTTGTCTTTTTCGGGGCCTGCGCGCGCAATAAATTAACAAGTCCAGGCTAAACCAACCGCCGATCTAGAATTTTTGCCCCGCTTACCCGCGCGATGTTTGACCTATGTTTTGGATTGAATTGGTAGTAGAGTCAAATTTCCCGGTTAGATTAAAGGGTTGTTTCAGGTAGGGTCAGGTAGGGTTAGGGTTTTAGCCCCCGGGTAGAGTTTGGAGTAAATACCATGTTTATAACCAACTTTGAACTCCTTAATGCAGTTGTGACTTGATGGCTGAGTAGTTAAGGTGCTGGTTTTCTAATCATAGGTGCTTTGTATATAGTGGGTTCGAATCCCCTAAGCGGAAAAAGTTTCGAAATTTCGGGAAGAGCATCAAAAAAATTCAAAACTTAGTAATACAAAGAAATTGTCAAAGAATAGAAGCTCAGAGTGGAGGATGGAAAGGAAATTCTTTTGCATCACTTAAGGAACCCGGTACGAACGACATTCGGTTATTGCCACTTCAGCTGGACCTTCACGCCGCTCCGGCTTCTTGTCATTATTTAAAATATTCCAGTGAATATCTTCAACCTAAGAAAATTATCACTGAAAATTTCTCTTTCGATATGGCTTTAAATGGGCTTTTCCAGAATGAAATTTTACCCCCAATGTTGAGGATATTGAGTTCTTGAAGAACCGAACCCCTGGATATCCACTCTTAAAAATATGCTCAACCCCCTGGATATCCTCTCATGCTCATAGGGTCCTCCAGGGTTCAGGTACCCCCAATCATTTTGGTACCCCCAAATCTTTTAGAATTCTAAAGTAGCCCCCAACTTTGAGTTACTCCCTTTTTTATTGTTAAAAGTGCAATAAAGAATTTTCTACTCTTTTGTCATTCCTGGGAAAATACTTCCATGATGGCCAGCACTTCTTTTTCAACAAATTCAAGGGTTTCAAGGGTCCATTTTTGACTAATTTTCCAGGGTTTCAAGGGTTTTTTATCACAAACTTTCAAAGGTTTTAGGGTTTTTAATTGATCTTTGCTGGTTTTCAAGGATTGCTGATCCACAAATAAGAGAAAGGTTGAATTTTCAACTCTAAAAGTTGAATCCTCAGCTCCCTTTAAAATGCATAAAATAACCCCAAGACGTTTTCTTTGACAAAACCATGTAAAAACCTAGAAATCTTTCGAACAAATCAGTCTTTTCAGTTCCCTTGATTTTAAACAGAACCTCAATAACATTCTTCAACAGATACTTTCTTTACATATAGTTGTGGTAAAGGAGGGCACATCTATAATTGGGCCCTACGACGGAGAAAATCTTTGATGTTCAGTGCTTTAGATTGGCTGATAATTGATAATTTTAGAATTACCAATTCTATTACCGAGATCTTCCGATCTCAAATAATTCTAGTGGCACTTTTCACGGGTTAAATGATAAACCCCTTAAGAATGAGCGAAGAATATCCCCTTGAATATCAGGGGTTCCAAAGGTCAAAAGTATGTTTTCTCATTTAATTCACTCATGTTTGTATCTCACGCAGTGGGAAAAAATTTTTGTATTTCTGAAAGTTTGAAAATGGCCAGAAAATTTAGTTTCAAGGAAATTTTCCAGCACAGGAAAAAAATCAAGGGTGTTTCAAGGGTTTCAAGGAATTCAAGGTTTGGTGGTCAACATGACTTCATACAAAAACAACAGTCACCGGCCCTACAAGTGAAAATGCAGGTACCCCCAAACATATCAGGTACCCCCTAAATTTAGGAATACTTTCAGGTACCTGGCTTTTTTAACACTGTTTTATTTTTAGGTACCCCTAAATTTCTGGGGAGGGGGTGGTATCTTTATTATACGTATTTTTTACTTGAAAAGACACTTTACCCCTGGATATCCGCTCCCTTGTAGATACACATTTTTTTTATAAGAATGGTGTAAATCCATTTCATCATGGATATTCTTAACTTTTTTGGAAAATCATCCTAAAATATTTTAAGGATGATCATTCTTAGGTTAGGATCCTAATTCAGACTAGATTTAACATTTATGTAGTACATACGTTTCAAGCATAAAATGACATTTTAATTGATAACTTATACTTAGAAATGCTCTAAAAATGGCATTCTTAGCTTGAGTAGCCAAATTCCATGATGGTGATATTCTTAGCATTATTCTTAATTTTTTGGCCATTTTCATCATGGGACATTCTTATAAAGTGTATTCTTATAAAAAATCGTGTATCTGGAGATATTGTGATATTTGATGGAAATTAAAAAAAAATAACAGGCTAAAAAAACTTATCAAACACGTAATTTCCCTTTAACGCAACAGTAAATAAATTAAGCTTCCTTTTGCAAGCAGCCCTGAACTTGAAAGACTACACCGCACAGGACAAACTCTACAAAGGAGTATTCATATCTATATCATTGGTAACAGTCATGATGGAAGCAGCCATGCTGTTGTGACGTTTTCGGAAATGCGATGGAGTGTTGGTGAAAGACAATGCGCACAGAGTGTACTACGAAGCGATAAAGGTGAGATAAACTCTGGTACAGAGTAGGAAATGGGTAGAGAAACTTGAGAAAACTTTAAGAAATGGTTGGTAAGTGTTTCACTAAAAATGCCTAGGCTAGATGGTCAGAACGCTTTGAAGCATTATATGGGCTAGATGTTTGTACCGGTTCACCCGCGAGGGGGTTTAACTAAAGAATCCTGCATTACTGAAAATAGACAAAAATAATGACAAATTTGATAATAATGTTTTTTGTCTCGAGGCGTTCTGAGCATTTAGCTGTTTTGTGTTTCACTAAAATTATAGTCTCGCGGTAGAAATTTTCCATATCCTTTTCTGAAGAGGTCAAAGCGCTTATCAATTTGAGAGATACGAACCACGGGGCTAAAATAATTAGATAACATTCCGTGTCACAAAACTTGACAAAAAGATTAATATTCAAATCATGAATGAACTTAAGGTGGTTCCCCACCGGAAAGTACCATTTTCAAAGTTGACCTAGAAAGACTTCCTGTTGGTTGAACTTCACTTCTGGGAAATTTTTTGGTCATTGGGGAATTTCCCCGCCCACCACAAGGAGTTATTTTGCGCCTAAGATTTAAAGGAAATTTGACAAGGCTCGCCGTTAGTGCTCGCCGTTTGTGATCAAAGTGACTTTTATGACTTTTTATGACTTTTTATGACTTTTTATGACTTTTTATGACTTTTTATGACTTTTTATGACTTTTAGACTTTACTTTTTAGACTTTAATGACTTTAAATGACTTTAAATGACTTTAAATGACTTTAAATGACTTTAAATGACTTTAAATGAGTGCTGATATGTCCAACTTTTAGAAAAAAGCAAAAAGATTGGTCAATTAGACCTTCTTTGTCCTTTTCTTGGCTAAAATGTAAAGAAAAAACTTTAAACGTGATTTTCTCCATTTAATTTTTAGAAAGTCTGCAGAAAATAACCCAAGAACGGTTTGAGTTTTTCACTTGAAATTTTTAGGGAATGTTTATATTAGAATTATGCATGTTCCCTATAAATTTCTTTAAGACAGCAAAAAAATTGAGCTCAATGTGTTGAAGTTTCTCCAAGTTTTGCCAAATTAATAACTGCGTACTTAAAATAGCATAGCTCAACAAAAAATAATCCAAACTCTTAGAAATTTATAGGGAACATGGAAAATTCTATATAAAATGCACCTGCAAAATTTGAAAACATTCTGATCAAAATTGCGTCCTCCATTTACTGCAGAATGGAGCCCTCTAAATGGCTAATAAATCATGCTCAAAATGAGGAAAATTAGGGAAATCGAAATTTTTTTTAAAAAAAAATTATTTTTACCTCAAATACTTTCATGTGACCAAATATCAAGTTTATTGGACCAATATTGAGCATTTTAGCATTTCCAGTGGGGAAGCACCTTAATACAAACGGTTGTTACTATAACGAGGAACAAGAAGTAACAAGAAGTAACGAGAAGTAACGAGAAGTAACAAGAAGTAACGAGAAGTAACGAGAAGTAACGAGTACCAAACCTAAGTAACGAGTACTTTAGTCAAGAAAATGACGCTCCATTGTCTTGCTTTTGTCACCGGTTAATTATTTTACGATTGATGATGTCATTTCTAGATTTTTTTTCAGGCACCTATATCTCGTGACTGGCTTGTCTGTTTCCTTTAAAAATTGGCATGTGACACCCTGAAAATAATGCATTGAAATTAACTTAATTAGATTTTGTCAATTTTGGCGATGACGTCATCATTTGGGCCCTTTTTGGTACTGGAATCGGGACACCTATATCTCGTGATTGGCTTGTCCGTTTCCTTTCAAAATTGCCATGGGACACCTTGACAATAATGCCTTGAAATTAACCTAATTAGATTTTTTCAATTTTGGCGACGACGTCATCATTTGGGCCCTTTTTGGTACTGGAATCGGGAAACCTATATCTCGTGATTGGCTTGTCCGTTTCCTTTCAAAATTGGCATGTGACACCTTGACAATAATGCCTTGAAATTAACCTAATTAGATTTTGTCAATTTTGGTAATGACGTCATCATTTGAGCCCTTTTTGGTACTGGAATCTGGACACGTTTATTTCGCTTTTTAATTCTTTGTCAAATTTGTCTTAAGATCTCACTTTCACAAAACGTATAACGGTTTGTGCGGGTCAAAATCTTGTCGCACTTGTTTTTACTACATCAGCATCATAAAAAAAGCTACCTTTCAATCAAAACAAAACCTTTAAATCAGTTATGACAAAAAAAACATTAGAAAGTAAAACCGATAACAAAAGGTCTGAAATGACAGTAAATTTTAAGTTGGCAATATCTGTATAACATTTTTCTGAGAAGAACTAAAATTATTATAGAAAAAAACTCACTGTTGTCCGGATTAAGGTAGCGGCCCTTTCCATTGATTAATACACTGACCCACGGAACCCCTGAAAATCGTCCACCGTCCAACGTTTTGGTTGCCTTGAACGGAATGCGTCCTTTGAAGTTCCCGTAAATCATCTTGATGTGGACCTGAAAAGATGGAAATAGAAATACAGTTTTTCTGATTTATAACTTTCTTTCAAATCCGGGAACAGACAAGGTATTTAGTAAACATTGTTGAGTGATTTGACAGACTATCGAATACATTATCGGGGGAAAGTGACGAAAATTTTGAGGGGATGACGAAATTTCCCCCCGACGAATTTTTGATCTGGTCAAAACTTTTACCCGATATTTTATCACCTGACCAAAACTTTTACCCGATTTTTTAAACCCCAACAAAAAATCAAATTCAAATTTTTTACATCTTTATTAACCGAAATTAGTGCTTTAAACGTCGAATTACAAGATCTTTTTTCAAGCTAGTGAAGGAAACCATTTCATTTGGACAATTTAGTTGGCTTTCCCCGATAAGGTACATTGTTTAAAGTCAGTTCACGATAAGTGTGCACTCTTTTTTCTTTCACCTATAACTTTTGAAGGAATTCTTCAATATTTTTAAATTTGGTATCATTGGAGAGATATTTGTGAGTGGAACAATTTGAAATAAAAAAATCTTTAAAAAATATTCTAAAAACGAAGATGAAAATAAAGAAGAAAAAAATGAAGATCTTGTAGAAAAGTGCTATAACTTTCATTTTCACTGGAGAGATTCTTTGATCTTAGGAGGTCATCACTGTGAAGAAATTTCACTGAAATATTTATTCAATATAAAGTTATGATACAAAAGTTAATAAGTGATTGACCCCAAAAACAGCAGAAAACAGCAGAAAACAGGGTTTTTAGACGTCAATCAGCTTATAACTTTGTTCGATATCTTTTGACTGAATGATTATTTTTTTAAAACTTTTTCACAGTGATGACGCTCGATGATCAAGGATTCACTTCAGTGAAAATGATAGTTATAGCACTTTTCTATAAGATCTTCATTTTTTTCTTCTTCATTTTCATCTTCATTTTTAGAATTTTCTAAAAGACTTTTTGATTCAAAATTGTTCCGCTCACAAATATTTCTCCAACGATACCAAATTTATGAAGATTGAAGAAGTCCTACAAAAGTTATAGGTAAAAGAAAAAAGAGTGCACACTTATCGTGAATAGACTTTAATTTCATTAAGAAAATTATTTTTCTAATTTATCCTTATATTTCCTCCAAGAGCAATTTACCAAAGTTTACCCATCGCCAATATTTGTTAAACCAGACTCACATACGATAATAAGGAGCAGCCCCCTGATGGAAACCCCGTGGCAGTTCCCTGAACCGGCGATGCAGATCCAGTGTTTTTGGTCATGACACCCAAGCAAGTTGATCAGACAAACTATCGCCCGACGCGCCAGGCCGTTACGCGCCGGAAAGGAAAACACTCAAGTGGACGCAATCTACGCTAAAAGTTTGTACAAATACAGCCAGAACACTTTTGGTTGTAAGATTTCTTGCGGTACTGGCAAATGATAAACATTGTAGAACAGGATGTTCGTTTGAAATTTCCCTTTGAACAAACCCTACTTTGAACATTTATTTTCTAAACCGCTAATATCTAACCGCTAATAACCAATAATAATTTCATGCTCTTTCCGATGGTCCCATTCATTTCTTTCGGATTTGACTTTTGAAAAACCTCAATTTTTTACTCATTTTTTTCCCTTACAGTTTTGCCTGTAAATGTCAGTTTTTTAGTCATAAAAACTTTTGCCGGGCCTAATTCGCGGGCCCCCAAAAAAAGTCTTAAAAACCTTCCTACTTTCGAACTAACTACATGCGGTTGCGTCGCATAAAAGATGTCACGGATCCTAAAGATTGGCCCCCTACTATAAGAAAAATTTGTACAAAGATGAGGGAAAGATGATCAGTGGTATTAAGACAGAAAACTATCCATGGTCGTGAAAGGAAATTAAGTTCAAAAGGTAACTTGACCTAATGCTTTACAAATGTAAAAACTAGTCAATATGTCTTATATATAGACAGATACATCTTACTGCGAAATTCGCAGTAGAGAAGCTTTTGGTGGTCTCGAGATTTCTTTGTATTTTTTTTATTAGATAAATTTTAACCAACTCAAAGTAAACAAAAACTGTTGTGTACTTTTGTATTCTATTTCAAAAGTATTTACAGCTCGTTGGTGGTCTGGAA
>NW_027103820.1:0-4399 GCF_902728285.1 Clytia hemisphaerica
TAAGACGACCACGACAACAGCCGCTCGTACTACGACAACAACAACGGCCGCTCCAACTACGACCACGACAACGACCGCTCCTACGACGACCACGACAATAGCTGCTCCAACTACGACAACAACGGCCGCTCCTACGACGACCACGACAACAGTAGCTCCTACCACGACAACAATAACGGCCGCTCCTACTACGACCACGACAACGGCCATTACTACGACGACCACAATGTCCTCACCAGTTACCCAAGGACGAATTCAGTTCCAGTTCACGCTGTTAGGTTTTCATTTTTCAAATTATCTTTTTATTTCCTCGTAACCAATAGACTAATATTTCTTCTGACGAAGAGTTGGAATTTCAGTGAATATTCTAACTGGGTCAACGATTACGCCATTGCAATACTAAAACATGACCCACGCAGTACTGTTCTTTAAACTCTAGCTAAAAAATACATTTTCTAAAAAAGCGGAGTCATGTACTGAAAACGGCTGAGGTAAAAGGTTCTCGTTGATTTTTAGGAGACCCTTTTGGGGATTTCCCAGATGTATTCTTAGAAATTGTTGCGCATCCTTGTCTGTCTATTTTTTTGAGTACAATGCCGGACAAAAGGTTGTAGACAAATGAAATTTCAGTGAAAAATGATGAGAAATAGAGCAAAATGACTCTTCAATGTGTCTGAAAGGGGATGGAAGTTAAGAAAAACACTTATGAAGTCGTTGCATTGCTTTTGAATTGCTTTTGAGGGAACCACAAGCAAAAAATCAGCGTTTTTGATACTGGTGTAAGCCAGTTAATCAAGCCCTTGTGGTTTGCTCTTGCGGTTAGACTGCAGTGAGTGACTTTGACAGACTTTGAAAGACTTTGAAAGACTTTGAAAGACTTTGAAAGACTTTGAAAGACTTTGAACAGCTTTGGAAAGCACCCAGAGCCTCTTGGGAACTTGTTTTTGATCGATATTGAAGTATTTTGCAAATATTGCAGAAGTCTACAAACCTTTTGTCCAGTATTGTATGATCATACTGGTGTTAATGGGGAAATTTTTTTCTTATGTTTTTATAGAGATACAGAACTTGCTCAAATACCAGAGGGTCTTCTGAATTCACCAATTAAAAATTAGGTTGGTTCCAATCCTCTTTCCACTTCTAAATGCACATATCAGAAAATATACCTCATGGAGAGAAAATAGTTTATTGAAACGCAATACTTTAATCGACTCCTTTTTATATTATAGAACGTGTTGGACATAACCTTGGAACAGTAGCCATTTTCCCTGCGTCGAACTCTGTACCCATACAAAATTTCACTTTTGAGCTTCTGGTCTGGCTCTTAATGACATCGGTAAGTCATTTTTCCAAAAACATACCTTTCACTAATAAAAATGGTAAACATTGTTTATGCCAGTACTTTACTGCCGGACAATTTTGTATACCAAATATTGAAAAGTAAGACAGGAACGACTTTTTTTATGGAACAGATTCTTCCCAACGTATTTGTTTCTTTTTCCTCATTTAAAGTTAACAGTACCGATTCAAAGCTAAATAAAACCCTTAGCATCTTTCACAGCAAATAAACCAAAGAGAATAGAAAATGTGGATTGCGTTGGTTAACTTTAAGCTATCAAATAGCGAAATTTTGAGTCTGCTCTGTTTCGTAAAATTCTAGTTAATCCTTTTGATGTTAATTTTTAGGACCATCAGTTATCTTGACAAGCAACATTGTCACCAAACGATTTGGAAGTTCTGTTTGGGATAGGTAAAACATTGGTACATTTTATATGGTACACACGTTTAGATGGTGTTTTTACATTTGTTTCAGAGGAGCGAAAGTGATTGAAAGGTATAGAGGGAGAGGGTAGAAGAAAGAGAGAGTGGGCGGGAAGATGAGGAAAGAAGTAAGAGAGGTCCGTCCTTTTACGGCAACCTGTTGGTGATGTAAAAAGTAAATAAATTTTAAAATCACTACGTTAATAATATTTCTGGCTGATCTTTCCTTAGTCTTTTGTTAGGCCGACATCATCTTAATTGTTGGATGTGGTGACCAAGACCCAGCTGTTGGAAAGGTTTATTCTTTTTTGCGTCTTCCATTCTTTCTAACGTAATTTGAAGCAGGCTTTTTCAACTGGTCGCCTTCAAAAAGAAAACGTTTGTCGACATTGTTATGAGCTTTTCAAATTCAATTCTACGAATCAAAATTTTAGCCTAATGAACAACTTCGTCATAGCTATGCGAATAAGTAATTCCCAGAAGTCATAATTTGGCTTGGCAAATGGCAAATTTTGCCGGTCGAAGAACTCGAAACGAAAATTGAACTCACCGGCATCCTCTATTCGCTGGCTGGTGAAATCTTCTGTAATCAACTCTTTTAAATGGGCTTATACAGTTAGTTTAAGTGCGTTTACGAACTTTGTTTCGAATCATGAATTCTGAAAAATTGCCTGCGTCGCTTGACTTTTTCTAAATAAAGTATAAAATTTATACATTTACTTTTCTGTTGCTTGCAGAGTTTACCATACTCCTTTGTAATGTTCTGTCTTTTCACTTTGCTTATCCCGTTTTTTTTTATGAGGAAAATAGCAGACTTGATGCACAATTATTTTCTGCTAAAATCGTAAGTACACAAATACACTCATAGAGTGCAGAAGCGTCCAGCCCGCAGAAATTTTCGAGGGAGGGCTAATAAAAATAGCCCCAGCTAAATTTCAAGAATGAAGCCCCCCACCTCCCCGAAACGGAAAATTGTGCTTGAAAGTGGCAAAATTCAAAGTGATACATACTTACTTAGAATACTTGGAAGTAGCTCGACGCTCTATGGCTTCCACGCATCTCGTCGAGACCATTGGCATGTGGGCAATACGTAATAGTTATCGCATGACTTCGAGTGAAATACGATAAATATTTTACGAGTTCCGGACTTTTTCCGTAATATTTTTCCGAGCCTGTAAGGCGAGGAAAAATATCGGAAAAAGTCCGGAACGAAATTATTGATTCAGCACGCCTCAAGCTTTTTTAGCCTGAAACAAGAGGTTCATTCGAAACAGTACGCAAATAACGATCAAGTTTTGTATTGAAGTCGTCTTTTTTACATTTTGCAAGATTCCTCCAATCTTTGGGTAAGGAATTGAACAATTTTGGTCCCTACTTACGATGCGTTGAAAGGGGCTTCTCTTTATCCAGGGGAATTAAACACTTCCTTCCTTGTCTAAATTAGAAATCGGTAAAATAGATTTTTCAAAATATTTGAAAACTGTTTGAATTAGCTGCTAAACCCCCAGTTCAATTACTCTATTTTGTTTTGATTTATAGTTGGAATCACAGCTGGAGAATGTGACGACCATCCGCGCGCAGAAAGAAATTTGAGCAGATTTCTCCACGCAGCTTGCTCTTTAGAAAATACCCACTGCATTTTGAAATAACTGTCCACTTCATTTTCTTTTGCTACAGAGGTATTTCACATGTTGGTATCATCAAAAGAATGTTGGAAGCAGGTTATCTCTTCCTTTGCAAAGGCTGTTTCCTTTGGTAACCTGTCACCTAAATTTTTTGAATATTTTGTGTCAGTCCGTAGCCCCAGACGCTATTTACAGAAAAAAAAAATCCCGATACTGTACATTAATTGGTTTATTTTCTGAATATCGGGGAAATATAGCGTGATTTCTTGTTTTGTTTAACTAATTTTCATGGCGTCGGCTTTTGAAACTAAAAAATGTAAAGGAAAATCGGCATTTACACTTGTTTATCAAAGGTAACCAATTGATCAAATGATTAATAATTCATTAGTGAGTTGTCATGCAGCAAAGGAAGGAATGAGCAAATGAAAGTAGATGCTAAAAGGGCATCATCTCCTAGCATTGCTTACACAGCAATTTTTGTCCTCCTTTTTCCGCGCCCATGCCAGCACAAAAAAAATTGAGAAATTCTATTGTTCATTTCCGCCTTGTAACTACTAAGGCGCGATGCACGTTCTTTCTATATCACCAAAAGAAAGACGAAATATCTATGGTCCTCTTTTATTCTAAAAGCTTTTTGTGGATGAGTACTTAATGTATCTCTGAATCCCAGTCAAGAATCTTTGAAGGTTTCATTATTTGATTGAGTAGCCAGGAGACAGCTTGAGATATGAAATGCACTTAAAAGTTTTTTCAGTTACTTGATTTTGATTTAGCCCGCCCTTTTAAGCTAGCTTCTCTGTTATGGGCTATTGTACAATTTTTAATCCTTCCATTGAAAATCCTTCAATTATTAAACCCTTTTATCATCGTAACTGACTTTCCAGTCTCTTTCACACATTTCCTGCGTTTTAAACTTATCTGGAACAAATTCCAACATACCAGGTTCTTCTTTTACAGCTCTGTCACATATTTCTTGCGTTAGAAGATTTTCTGCATTTTTTTTTCCCATTATA
>NW_027103821.1:0-2374 GCF_902728285.1 Clytia hemisphaerica
AATGTTACTGTGTAACATCGATTAACATTCAGAAACATTCAAATGTTAACGAATGTTACGCGCAGATAGCAAATCAAAAAAAAATGATTTGCTCTCGATGGTTAACATTTTGAATCAAAGGATGCCGCCATTTAAAGGGAATTTAAAAGGATACTTCAAGTGCGCACGTGTTTTTTCGCCGATTTTTCTCTCTTTTTCTCTCTTTTTCTCTCTTTTTCTCTCTTTTTTAATAAAAATAATCAAATGTTACACACAAAATGTTTGCGTGTAACATATGTTAACATTTCTTGAGCACTTTTTTGAAATCTTCTATTTTTAGAAATGTTAGCAAATGTTACACAAAAATGTTACCGTCTAACAAGACCTTAAAGCATAGCAATTCGTATGGACGACCCAGCTGATCCACGGGGGGGAAGGGGGCACTCAAGGTAAAACAACCTACGCCGTCGGGGTTGGGGGGGGGGGTACTTGGTTGGTGGGCAAGAAAGGTAGCCTGACCCCAGCGGTACCTTTCTTACCTCCATTAGTCCCAGGTAGGATCGCAAAAACAGCGGAATAGAAAAATCAGTCCCTTGTAGGCAGGATACCTTTTTTAGGGAATTTGGAAAAGTTATTGAAAATTTTGAGGAAATTTTGGAATTTCAGTCCCATTCAGCTCAGGGTAACTTTTTTTCAAAAAAATGAGTCCCACGTAGGGTCCATTTTTCAATCCAAGGCGGTACATCCCCGTCGGTCGGCAAGGTAAACAGCCCCTGGATTTTACGACCCTTAAATATATTGAGCGAGACTATTTTAATTGGAATGGACAAAAATACCCTGGAATTTCAGCTCTACTGGAAAATTGACTTTGATTTCATCCCCATTCGAAATTCAATGTTTAAAAATTGCCCTCCAAAACAGTCCCCACTTGATTTTTTAACCATGGAATTGGAACAGTAGAATTTCTATCCCCATTTTGATTTCAGTAGGAATTTTTATTCCCACTGAGGAAAAAAGTTCCACCGGGGTTGTGAGACAGGAGTGTTTTCTTTTCAGAAATTGGTCAAAAATGTTCATTTATTAGACTAAGTAAACTAGTCGGTTATTACTTATAACCTTATAATAAAACTGTCAATCAAATAATGTAAACACTAGATCGTCGGTCGGTCGGTAAAATAAGAATAAATTTTTCATTTATCAGGGTTGGCAAAGTACCGAAAATGTTTTCCAAAAAATATCTAATTCAAAAATTCACTTTTTTTATCTTCTCAATGAAGATCATAATAAAATCTTAGTGTATGGAATGCTTGATTTTCTAAATTTTTCAATTTCTTGAGTTGAATTAATTTTCAGCTTTATTCAAATTTGATTCTTACAAATAAGTAGTGTGTAAAATGTATTGTAGTGGAAATTCAATATTATTATTATTTTGATTTTAGCGAAAATAGGGTCGGTCGGGCCCGTAGAACAAAAAATTAAATTGGTCTCGCCATATGTTCCCATGTTCAATGTTACTATATGAAATATCATTTAGTCAAAAAAGTTGGATGGATTCTCAAAAACCTAAAAAAAGTTGTAAAATTAAACAACGTTTTTTGAGGGAAGTAGCTTCTAGTCGTTGAAATTCGGAAAAGAGGCGCAACTTCACCTCTTCGATTCTTTTTATTTGGAGCTTGATTTTTGTATATGGGTCTGTTTTCAACGACTAGTTTACTAGTCTATTCATTTATTAGTATAATTTTCCGTAAATAGACAACATTTATTTATACTAGTACGTAAGTACCGATTACTGATACCAGTGAAAATACAATTTTCTTCACCTGGTGTATTTTTCCAATTTTAGTTGTCTAATTATATCCGGGGGGGAGCACTCAAGGTAAACAACCCACCGGCCCTTAAGGGTCCTTATTACAACCTTCCGAAAGGGTCGAAATGAGCAAAGATGAGAAAAATGCACTCTATGGGTGTAAGATTTGTAAAATATGACCATATTTTGCCTAGAAAAGGTCAAAAATGTTCCAAAAAAAATGCACCGTAAGGGTCGATTTTCCACCCAAATTTACTCAAATTTGCCTAAATTTTCTCTGCACTGTAAGGGTCCGATCCCAAACATTGAGTTTCAAGCCGAAGGCTAGAGGTCAATCTCCTTGGTAGGATTTGAAGCCAACAAATCCTACCAAAGTTGCACGGCCTTGAGCGACCCGCCTGGTTTTTACACAAATGACAGATTGAAACTAAAATTTACCGCTTAATTTCGAAAAATATATCACTCGAAAACAAAGGAATTGCTAGATTCAATCCGTCATCAAAAATACGGCGCATATTTTAAGGCTTCAATTTTTCTTGCCTGAGAAAGGTTAGAGATTGACCTCTAGCCTTCGGCTTGAAACTCAAT
>NW_027103822.1:0-18084 GCF_902728285.1 Clytia hemisphaerica
TACAGTATTACCACCTCCCCCAGTTATTGTATGCTTTTTAGATTTATAGTATTAGAGGAATCCTCGGTAATGTGAATTTAAAATAGTCATAGATCTCCGGTCACTCAGGTAAAACGGGTGTGGGGTAAGTGCGAGCCATAAGGGTCTTTACGAAACATTAAAAATGGACTCCCTCACAGATGTCATAAATTTTCGTAATTTGAAACAAAGTTTGAAAGTTTTGGATGAGAATTGGCTCACACGGGGTCGTTAAAATGAAACTTTTTTCATAATTCACTCTTTCGCAGAGGTCAATTTTCTAACTTTGCAACCTAGTAGCCCCGGGTCATTTATATTTTAGGCCTCAAATTAATTGGGACAACATATTCGAAGTACGGCAGTACGGTAGTAATATTTGGCAAAAATAATTATCAAGTCGATGGTACAGTTGTTGTTTCCCATAAACTAAATGGAAGTGTTCACGCAAGTTGAATGACCCTTACCTTTTCAATAGTGTCAGCCATAGCACCAGTGAGTTGTCCACCGGCACGATCGAACAACATTGCCAACCCAATACAGCTCTGATATTCTTCCTTTCGATTCTCACGCAAATCTTCCAACATCAATTCTTTCATTTGGTTTCCGATCTCCAATGTGAATTGTTCATCTTCACCGAAGTGTTCAATGAGAGAATCTCTGATCATTTTGTTGCTTGCCAAAGTTGTTATTCGAATGGTCAGTTTATCTCCAAAGAATCCGTTCAAGCTGAATCCTTCCATGTTTTCCGGTTCGAATTGAGGGAAACCGAAAACGCGATCCAAAGCTCGTTCACCGACGATGACTGTCTTTGGCGGTGGAAGGGCACCTGTGACTGATTTCGTGACTGCAATGGCTGCATTTCTTAATTCTTGACAATTGTACCTTTTCAATACCTTGGTGTTTCCAAGTCTGATCAAATTCATCAAAGTTAAGCAAGATGAAGCGTGACCCATAGCTGCTCCTTCTTCACACACTCCAGCCCATATTCCATTGGCACCATTGACAAGACATTCCAAAACACTGGCATCTGATAAACCCCATTGATGATGAACATGAATCAACAGATGTCCATCATAACCACATGAATCCATTATGTTTTTGACAGACCTGGTGTAGATTGCCATCTCTTCAGGAAAGTTGTTGCCCAACTCTTCATACAATATACCAGTCAACTTTGGTCTGTACGATGAAACATATCTTACCAGTCCCAACACTCTTTCAGGAGCTTTCGCCATCGCTTCAGCAAAATCACGAAAATTGATATAAATCTTGGAATCTTGAGACACGTTCTGCCTTGTCCATTTAATACGTTTATCCAATAGCTTACAAATCTTGTCCAGTGTCCATTTCTCATAATCAAAAGCAAAATATGCAAGATCAACTTCGATAATAGGATTAGGGAGATTGAGATCTTTACATTTTTGTAAACCAATCGGTAGATCGTCTACTGGTACACCATCGACATCACTGTCAGCAATCTCCACAAATCCATATTTGGTGCTCATGTCTTCTCCATTCTGGTTGAGTTCTTGGATGAAGGTATCTCCGATTCTTGTCATGTGGGAAAACGCGGTCACAATGGTGTCTTTGAAGCCGACTTTCTTCACCTGAAATACCAAGAGAAAGGAAAGGTCCAATAACATGAGAAGAAGACAATGATTAGTTCTCTCAAAGTGCACCCGATCTTCCGCTATTCATTTTATACTTTTGTGACATGCTGGTATCTAGAAATATGAAATGAAAGCTATTTAATAGTTACCTCATTGTAAATCTCCCATTTATTTTGTAAAGTATGTCCGAAGATCTGTCCGACAGTTGTTTCTCTCAATGAATTGTCTAGAACAAAGAGATCAAGATTTTTCAAAATTTCTCGCTTTTGTTCGGCACTCGTCATGGTTCGTTGAAGCTTCTGAATATCGCTTTCCACACCATGAACATCGAGTTGTGTTTCATCTGCCATGTTGACCATAGTTGTCTTCTTAATGACGCTCCCTCAAATAAATTTTACTTGTTTTTCTTAAAGTCAACTTGAAATTTATATGCTTGGGCAACAGGTATTTAAGCTATTGGCCCTCCTACGAAATAATCTCTTATCTCTTTTCTTAGAATGAACGTGAGCTTTTTGTCGTGTGTTCAATTTACTATGAACCGTCTTACTAAGATAAATTTCTGTAAACTTGAATTCTTTCAATTAATTAATGCGTACATTGAAATTCTTTTATTGTTCGGTCGTTTGACAGCACCTCTATTGTTTGGCGCTCAGACTAATCGGTCTTTTGCACCGTTTTTTTACCGTACAAATGACTACGTAATTATAATGTAATGTTCATCTAAATGTCCTACACTTTGCGGTCACATAATTTGCTTGCCTTATTTCAGATTAAACAAAATTAAGAAAATTTCAAGATCATTTTGTTTCTATATATACAATCAATATAATTTTATCGACCTATCTTGATTTAATTGGTTTAAATAAAAAGCTTTTAATGGTTTGGATAATAGCTAAATCATGCTTTTTAATCAATTTTTATGGTACGGTAGGAATTAGGAAAGCCCCCTAAGACTTTTTGCTCTCTCAAAGTTAACTTCCCTGTTGATGACCAATTTTTTACATCATAACAAAAATTCTTGGGAGGCACACTTCCTTATTCTCACTTTTCGAATTGGTCTACAACATTGTCTTTAGAGGATTACATAGAGGTTAAACTAAATCAACTATACGTGTTTTAGCTCTAGTTTAGACGGCTCACTTTTCGCCTTATGCAAAAAGTGGGCACAAAGTTGGAGTTAAAATCTATATTTGAAAACGGTTGAAAGAAGGCATTGCACTGATGTCAAAAGAAGGCAATGCATTGACTTTAGACAGCCAACTTTATGCCTACTTTAATTAACAATTAGAAAAGGCAGTTGGAAAAAGTGGGCCGTCTAAACTAGAGCTTAATTTTTGTCATTTTGTAGTCTGGTCGTCCCATACAGTCTGATTAACCAAATTAACCCAATTAGATAATCTGTAAATAAACGTGACATTTTTTAGTGAGCAAGTGAACGTAAAGCTTTAGCATCAGCAATTTCATATCGATGTATTTTAATAAAAGGACGTCTTTGATCGTACTTTTAAAATTCTTTATCCGAAATTCATTATCAACTTTCTGCCTTTACTTTTGCGCTAGTATTTCGCTCATCAAAAATTTCTCCAGTCCTTAACAGTAGAATCCCGTTGCGAAAAATGATTTCAAATAAATTAAATAAATGCACACTAATGCAAAAATTCAGGGAGTTTCTAAACATGGACCAGAAATAGCGACCACGATCGGCGACCAGACAAATTTGGGTTATCGAGTTTTTTTCCTTTCTTCAACGTAGAGTGTCTCCTATTATCATTTAAATATATCTTTTTGAAGAGTAAGCTCACCCCTATCTCATCTATTTGGAGCTACGTGCCCAATGCGTAAAACAACCATTTCGACGCTCTCGGAGCTTGATTATGGTGTCAATTTCTATCCTTTTTTATTATCATTTTTGTATAATTTGCGGCACAAAGTTTTTTGAAATTGGTTTGAGAAGCTTTGTATTTCATTATCAGATTTTTATTTCTGTCGAAATTAGTCATTTTGTCAACATAAAGACAATAGAATAATTTATAGCCCTGCAATACAACTGTCAATCATTTTTAAGAAAACTGATTGGATGATTAATGTCACGTGGCCGGTCAATATTTCTCCATAGTGACCAGTTATGAAATTGACATCATTAAAATGTCAATTACTTTTATTACTTTATTTTTGCAGGGCTATAAATGGATTATTAACCTCAGAAGCCTGTCTCTCTTGCAAAATATCGACCTCATTCGCTCGTATTGGACCTCGCTTCGCTCGTTCCAATACGTCGCGAACTCGGTCGATATTTTGCCAGAGAGACCGGCTTTTCGGTTAATAATCCATAATGATTAGATTCATATCTCTAAAACTGGCCTTTCCAAATTTTCCTACTGAAAAGTTCTATCTAGGTATTTCTACTAAAGGCATCTCATAATCAGCTTAATGAAAATATTCGGTGTAACAAAGTTTACAGACATCATAATTAATAACCCAAATTTATCTGGTCGCTGGTCGTGGTCGCCATTTCTGGTCGATGTTTAGAAACCCCCAAAAATTCATGTGTTTGTGTCTTAGTAAAGATGTCAGGAATCCTATGGGTGGGGGCTAAACTTGAGAAAGCCACACTAGGTAAATCTCTATGTCAAAATTTCACAAAACAGTTAAGTGCTTTAGTTCATTTATACTATAATACTCTAGATGCAAAATCTTCCCGAAAAACTTCTTTGTGAGGATGCGTGGTGTAATTTAAGGCTTATTTTCCGTTAAGCCATTTTGAATCGAGTGATTATTTTAATGCACTGATGACTCATGGAGGATGTACCAATTAAAAACCGTTGCATCTTTCGTCTTACACAGACTCACCATGGTTCCAATTAGTGAGGATCTGTTTCAATTAGATTTCTCCGAAAAGATTATGTGATAGCGAAATATGACATGGTACATTAGTTATTTTTGAGTAATACCAATGTTTATAGTACTCTAACATCACGTACATTCGGCTCTACTTTCTCTTCCTTCTTTTCAACTTATGTCTCGGGTACGCCTTTAGTGAGAGCTGTACTGAGAAATATTGCCCGAGGTCAAGTAACGACCGAGCTTCGTGCGAGGTTGTTGCGTTGGCCAAAAGCAATATTTTCAGTACAGCCCAAAAAAACCGGTCTTTATTGTATTTGTTAACCGTTTCCTTCAGCTTCGATTTATTTTTAGCGCTTTATTGAGGAAAAATAGATCAAAAATTGTTTTATTTTCTGAAGTCAGAAACAAAAAACGAGAGAAATGATGCCAGCGCATTGTTCATTTTCCTTTGAAAAAGTGACGTCACAATAAATTTTCCTAGCGACGGGAAACTCTGGGCAGTGTAGGCCCGTCGTCATTCGAAAAGAACCAATTGCATTGCGCAAAAAGCCGTGGAGCCCGCTTTGAAAAAGTAACCGGTTACAAATCATGCTTAAAGAAACACATGTCTTTTAACTCGCTGAAGTTTGAACAAGAACTTTTTACTAAAAAACACCCATCAAATTCTACATCTATCGAAGTCTGTCTAAAAAATATGATGACATGCTTACTTTTTCAATATTTTTGTCAGCACCTCTCTACAGCACCTGACCCCGAGAATGTAGGTGAAATTTGAATCAGACCTGAAAGATGTAGATTTGCAGTTTAAAAGATATTAAATATTTTCAACGAAATTTTGAACTCCCAAAATTCTTTCCCAGGGGTTAGTTTCATTACTTTTGATAGATGGACTAATTTTTTTGGTCCTTGAAGTTGACTCCCATTTTCGTTATAGCCCCCAGAATGTAGGTTTGGTTTTATGGCTTTAAATCTAGTAATAGTAAAATGTTGATATTTTTTCAATTGGATTAATTCTAACAGCAAATTTTAGAAATGTTTTATGCGAAAACAATATTCTAAAGAGCATTTTGTTATTCTGAAAATTGGATTTTTTCACTTTTTAGCCCCAGAATGTAGGTGAAAAGATTCGGTTGTTGAGAATGGAATTTTGGTATTCATCGGAAATTATTGTTCTCTAAGTGAAATTCATACTTTAGAAATATACGCTGACAAAAAATTAATAAATATATTAATTTCATCGTACTACAAATGAGGAAAAGTAAAAGGAAGGACGAAAAGAAGAGACAAGAAAGTTGTTTTTATTTTGTAGGTTGAACATTCTGTGTTGAAATATGTGAATAATGTAACAACACCCCTGCCTCACAGCCCCGGTGGAACTTTTTCCCACATCGGGTCCAAAAATTTCTACTTAAGTCCAAATTGGAATAGAAATTCTATTGCTCCAAACTTAGGCAAATTTTCTGATTGGGCTGGGGCCCCAAGGGGTCTGGGACACGTCGTAAAAGTCAAAATTTCAACATTAATCATCTCTCAGGTAGTACTTTCATGTTATAAAAGTACAACAAACAAGTTTTATATAATTTGACAGACTTTTTTATGTCGGGTTATCAAGGCCCCCAAATTGTAGGTCAACTAACCCCAAAAGTTAGGTCAAACATTTTCGTCAAAATATCTAACTCAGAACAGTAAATATTGAAATGGACTATTTTCCCCATTTCCTTAGTTCATTAGGACTAAGAAAATACCCTATCATCATAACTTAATTCCAATAGATTTCGATTTAGAGAGGATTTATTTAAAAAATGTCTCAGTTCGGGTAATATCCAATCAACTTCCATTCAGATTTTCGTTGGAAAAAATTAATTCAAGTTAAAATTTTCTGTCCAGAAATAATCAGTAAGATGTAACAGTATGCTCTGAAACAACTTTTTATGAAGTTGAACTATCGTTAGGGCTACAATGCTAAAAAATGAGAAACCTATATTCTCGGGGTTTACTACATTCTCGGGGTCAGGTGCTGTATGCTATATAAATAAGTAAAAACCGTTGGAAAGACATTTTCGAGTGGATAATCCAATGGGTTTACGAGTCATATTTGCACCCACTTCTCTGGGGGCCTTCGTAGGGAGGGGGGTACCAAAATTTGCCTAAAAAATTGGGATGGGAATGAAGGGGGGGGGGGGTCAAATAAAAAAAGCGGTTTGGAAATCTTGGTCAATTTATTCACATACAAAAGGTCACTGTCTTTTTTTGTATCAAAAGAGTTCCTTCGAAACAGACTCTCTGTAAAAAAGGGAGATAAAATTTCAGAAGGGGGTTGGGTATAGAGGGGGATAAGATAAACATGGGGGTGCACACCCTTCGGCAAATACATTGCTTAGTGCTAAAACAATCAAAAAATCGCAGAAAGACTGCCTTGATGGTTAACCTCATCTACAGAATTTTCTGCCGAAGAAAAATACCAGAAATCTTATTTTAACCTTTTGATATATCGTAAATTGGTACAAGAAAGTGATTTTGCGGGTGAAGCCTTTTCAAAGATTTCCCAAGGATTTATTTTCTTAAGTGGTGATAATTTTCACGAAGGACTTTTCTATCCGTTGAAAAGAGCAAGTATGGATTTTCAAATATTTCGCGGCGACTTATTTTCGTGGATGACACCAGAATCCAAGTAATCCGTGAAAATTTATCGAAGCAAAGTGTCTACATACCTTCGAGACATATTAATTGAGCTCTTCCTGCAACGTTTTTATCATTTTGTTTTTAGATGCTACGTGCAGTCGGCATCAACCTGTTTCCTTATCGTGATGGCGATAAATATGTCAGCATTTGTAAAAAGGTATCCTGTTTTTTGATGATATTATACGAGTACACGAAAAGCTTCGGTAATACTCAGCCAAACATCTACCATAACATCGTAATACTAGCCCTAAAATTTGGTGAAGATAGCTTAAAAATGAGTTTTTAAGGAAGTATTTTAAAGCCAGATATACAGTCGAAATAAATCTATACAGTACCGATACAGTACTTTTTTTTCGAAAAATGTGACTTTCAAGATGATTTTCAATATACAGTTGACGCTCTCATAAACGACGCTCTACTGTTCGATACGCTCCCTTATTCGATGGAAACTCAATTTCCCTTGAAAATCGAATTAGAGAGCGTCAACTGTATTTCAATGATTTTTTTAGGAGGAGTCATTTGTAGACACGCTGTACCAACACATGGCAGTGTCAGCATCTTGTTGTTCATACACGTGGAGTAAATGGAACAGTGATATCGGTCAAGAAAAGGTTGTCGTTCAAGCTTGCGAGTGGAATTCACCCAAAATACCATCAGAGGTAATGGAATTTTGCGAAATAAGATGGAATTCTTCAGAGCGAAGGCAAATAGAAAAGGTTTACCCCGTTAGAAAATGTTGACTTCAGAACCCCACATGGCATGCAATTTCGTCTGAAATTGTTTTTCTTTTTCCTTTTTACCATGAAACTGCGTGAAACCATGTCGTAAGAAGAGATCTAAAAAGCTAACCTTTCTTGCCCCCATTTTTAGAGGCACTGGGAAACTGTCATGCGCAACCGGCACTCGTTACATCAGCCTATTGAATTCTTTGCCAAAGTTAAAAATAAAAGAAAGTCATTTTTTGATTGCCAAAATTATTTCTCATCGAACTGGGTGATTTTTTACATATAATAGTCTATTTCTTTCGCAAAATTACATTTTTATAAATCTGAAGCAAAATAAAATTATATTATAAAGTTAACAATATCAATAAATAAAACTTCAGTTTGACCATTTCTGGATTCCAGATCCCATTATATTGGTAGTGTTTGTTGTTGACGGGTATTGCGCCTGTCTGGAAATGGCGGATGGAAATGTTTTGACGATTTTTCAGGATCACATTAATCAAGTTTTGATACATTTACAGAAAAATATTTTCCACTGATGAACTATGTTCCCTTCATCGTCCAATAAATGTTTGTAATCTTTCTCCTCTCTCGTTCTTAAATCTTTCAATAACTCATCATAATCGAAAATATGAAGCGTGGCTGCAATCCACCGGAAATACTCATCCATTTTGATGGGAAGAACGAAACGAATTTCAATCTCTTCTATGGTGATTTTGGTAAAACTAGCCTCTTGTAGATATTCATGTAACTGACTTTTCGGTGGATGGGAAATAGTGTTCGTGTAGTTTTTGACGATCTTGTGGATTGAGAAGAGATAAGTGTCCTTGATCTTTTCTTTCGACGTGAACGGAATTGAAAATATACTCTCCGTTTATAGCCAAACAATCACGAATGGATTTGAAAGTGGCAATTTTTTCCTTTGTTGGAATCCAGTTCAAAACAGTCGAAGTAATGGCTAAATCGAAATTGCTTCCAAATTTGGCCACGTCTTTTGCATAGCCATGCTCGAATTTCAACTTTTGATATTGACCATACGATTTTTTTGCGATTTCGATTCTCTCTCGATGGGGATCGATTCCCATTACCCGACCACTCTCATTGATATTGTTTAGAAGTTTAAAAGCGTTATTACCAGTCCCACAACCCAGATCAAGAATATAACTGCATTCTTTCGGCTGGAACTTTTCCATCAAAAGATCAAATGCTTTCCCTTGTAATTGGTGACTCAAATTTGAATAATGTATACTCATCTTGAAAAGAATTCTAACCACTTGAAGATGGAAATGATCTGGAGGTACTGTCGAACTTTATCTTTGTGTGCTTGTTAAATTGTGTGTGCTGAGAGTTATCAACTTTAATACAATTCTTTGATGTCTGTTGTTTTATCAGATATAATTATGAAAAATTATGTTGCTTAAAGGGATTATCAGATGATTTTTGATATTCGGCTCAGAGATACCTTTTAGGGTCCTAAGAAACACCTCCAAACCCAATTTTTTTTCCAAAGCTGAGATATTTGACTTTGAAATTTCTTTCTATTGTTTTCAAGTAAAAAGTTGAAAAGCTTTGAAAAATAATTGGGTCAAAAACTTTAGAGGTGTTTCTTAGGACCCTAAAAGGTATCTCTGAGCCGAATATCAAAAATCATCTGATAATCCCTTTAACATTGCAAGCAATTCATGTCCAACGGCCAGAAATTTGGACAGTTAAGATTTTTTAGAGCTGAGAAGAAATTTTAAAGATTTATTATGACGCTGCAATCAACTTTTGAATAATTTTCATGAATTTTCTTGGTACATTTCTTTGGAACTTAATTAAAAGCACTCTTGGTTTATATTAAAATAGATGCGATGGAGATTATTTTTTCAAAGGATGAAAGAAAACTAATTAGTAATTAATAATTATTTTGCAAATTAAAACATATTCTTTCCGGTCTGCTGCTGATTCTGTCTGCTGCTGGATTAATCATTGAAATTATTCAATTAACTGTTTGAAGATTTGCCTTGGAAATGACATGAATTTGTCTGTAGCATAAACCAATCTATGGTTGACCTTTAGCTGTCAAATACCTGCATGTAAGGAACAAAATTCTGGGGAATTAGTAAAATTACCTTTAAAAGTATTGAAATTCAATGAAATTTTCTAATTCCTTCCTGCCAAAAATGGCCTCTTTAAGAATGAATTACAAACATTAGTTCTTACAAAATTTATCTTTCTATCTTTTAAAGTAAACCAACTAAATTAAAGAGGATTAGCATATGCATGAATAGCTCTAGATTAACAGTCGAGTTTGAGATACTAGCGAGTTTATGTATTTGTCGGTGTATTTTTAGAATGTACCAAATTGTCTTTTTTGGGTATCTCCTGTTTAAGGCAACCTTTCTTAATAATGAAAACTTTTACATGAGTATTTCAATTTATTTTGAGAAAAATAGATAGGATGAAATATTCCGATTTTTTTAGTCCGGCTTTAATTGGATGAGTTGAACAGCTACAATTTAAAGACAAAATTAGGAGTAATCTAGGATGTAGGCTTTCTTATGTGCGGATGGATGAAAAATTCCACAGTTAATTACTCCTTATCTATGAAAGATTCCGTCTTGAAATTATACTCTCAAATAGTGTACCATATAAATTATTAGAAATGTAAGCAAAATGACGAAAGCAGTAGAAAAGGATGAGATATTCCAAAAATATTGATAAAAAACGGGTTGTCCAAAAGAATGTTTAAAAAACTAATGGATATTATTTTGAGGATGAAAATTACATCAAAATTACATCATAATAAAGAGTGTATCTTTCAGAAAATAGCAATATATTAACCAAACGAGTGACATAGGATGAAATATTCCACTTTTTATGTCACCCGAAATCGAAAATTGTAGAATTCTGCATCCTTTTCTACTCCTTAAATTTAAATTTGAAAATTTATGGTATCAACAATAGGTTTCCGAAGAGTTTAGATGATAAAACCGTTTTAAAAAATTGCTATAGTAAAAATCAGAAAATCTTGATTTTTTGGAACATTTCATCCCAAATTACTTCGAAACCTATATCATTGGAATCCTCGTGGAAAAATACGTCATTTCTGAAAATAAGGTTTAAAAATTCCTAACATCAAAGAAGATATTGCGAAAAAGATGATTTTAAAGATCTCTGAAAAGTCCATCAGGTACATTCTAAAAAAAACACCGACATTTACTCATTTGTGGACGAAGGAGTGACCGAAACGACCTGTATTTTTGACCCGCAAAGTTAAGGATGGTACGCTAATTTACCAGTCAGGTTTAAAAGCTGAACACTAAATCGCTACTGTGCATGCGGAAATGGTGACAAGTCCGAGATCACTGCATAGGAAATAGCGAGAGTGACTAAATCACTACTTTGTACCAGAGTGTATCTCACGTTTAGCGCTATCGCACTCTACGGCAATGAATTTTGAAAATAGTCGTAAATACTGAGTGTGTGTACAGACATCTAAATCACGCGCGAAAAAAAATTTACAGTGGTAGCATTTGGCAAAAGGTCTACTCCTTAAAAAAATTATTTTTACTTTTTTCAGGAATCATATCAATTATACTTAGCGTCCGAGAGAATTTGTTGTAAGTTGAAGATGACGGAATATGATCGAGAATTCTCTGAAGAAATTTTCCCCCAAACTCAGGTAGGTTAAGATAATCCAAAGTATTTCTCGAAAACCCCTGCATGTAACCGATGATAACAGAAAAAATCTTACTATTTACCACTTGCACTTTTCAAGTTAATGTATAGGGTCTTTTTCGGAGGGTGATTAAATAATTTTAATTTTCTCCCTATAGGACGAATCTTTCATTTCTCCCTAGCTAAATTTTTGTTTGTTTGGGCGCATTGAAGGTTTTGTTTTTAAGTAAGAGTGATATCGTTTGCTTACTCATCAATTTTAATTTTAATCATTTTTGGACCTACCTGGAGGTCCTATAAATTAACCTCTGTCCGTTCGTCCGTCTGTTCGTCCGTTCGTCCGTCCGTCTGTTACCAGCTTTTCTCATGATTGGCTCATTAGTTTTTTCAGATTTTTGGCACAATGATGCAAAATGGCAATGCCCAAAATGTGACGGAGCCCGATTTTCGAAAAAAAATCATTTCCGGCCGAAAATGCCGGAAATATGCCGGAAAACCGGTTTTTTGCAGATTTTCATTGGACTTTTTCCTTATATTTCATTGTTTTTTCACACAAAATTATTATTAATAGCACGATCAAGCATGATTCAATTGTCAATAAAACTGATTTTTGAAGCCGGAACTTTCTAAAAATCGCCGGAACAGCCGATTTTCGCCGGAACAACAGTATTTCTTGAATTTCTTGAGCTGTACTTTATATTTTTTCATGAAATTTTGCACACGGATGCAAATTGTCAATACCTAAATTGTGACGAAGCCCGATTTTTGAAAAAAACTCATTTTCGGCCGAAAATGCCGGAAATATGCCGGAAAATTTGGTTTTTTGGTATTTTCTCGAGATTTTATCATTAGTTTTTTCTGATTTTTTGCTCAAAGATGCGTATTAACAATGCCCAAAACATGGCCGAGTCCGATTTTTGAGAAAAAAATTTTTCCGGCGGAAAATGCCTGAAATATGCCGGAAATCGCCGTTTTTCTAGATTTTCATTGGACTTTTCCCTTAAAATTGGTTGTTTTTTCATTCAAAAACATTTTTAATAACAATGCCCACCATCAAGCATCTTTCAATTTTCAATAAAATTGATTTTTGAAGCCGGAACTATTTTAAAAGTCGCCGGAACAACCTATTTTCGCCGGAAAGACAGTATTTCTTGAATTTCTCGAGCTGTCCTTTATATTTTTTTATGAAATTTTGCACACTGACGCAATATGAAAATACCTAAAATGTGACGGAGCCCGCCGGAAAAACCGGTTTTTTGACATTTTCTCGAATTTTTATTTTTAGATTTTTCTGATTTTTTGCAGAAAGATGCGTATTCGCAATGCTCAAAAGATGGCCGAGCTCGATTTTTGAGAAAAAATTTTTTCCGGTTGAAAATTCCGGAAATCGCCGTTTTTGCAGATTTTCATTGGGTTTTTTCCTCATATCTCTATGTTTTTCACACAAAAACATTATCGATAACAATGCTCACCATCAAGCATGATTCAATTGTCAATAAAACTGATTTTTGCGACCAGAACTTTCTATTTATTTTTTCCCTACAACCCTTCCCTCTCCCCCCACCATCAATCAATGATGAATTTCTTGCGTTATGCATTTTCGCTAAACTCTATGTTTTCTGACTGATCTTTTTCATTTCTCTCCTTGCATTGCTATCTAACTTTCATCATCAGGTAGGTCCATTCAGCATCTACAGTATATGGCCCCCAAAACGGAGACGGCCCCCAAAACGGAGGTTGTCATTAAAAGGAGGATTCTGACTTGTAGATTTATCAGAATTAAACGATTTTTGTTTATTTAGAAAGAATGATGGTTATACTAGAAAATGAGCATGTTTTTGATGGTTTGAGACAGATTCAAAATAACATATTTGCGTATGAAGGAGATATTTTAACACCAAAATTAGATAAAAATTGCATATAACTCACTCTAGCTCCTTGGATATTGAAAATAAGTTATGAAAATGGGGTATAGGAAACTTTCTACACCTAATGCCGTTCAGAAAATGCAGATACATCTGTGACTTTAGAGGATGGGTAAAAGATATAGCATCTTAAAGGTCAACCAGTATTTTGGGACCCTAGAATCAGCATATTGATAAAACCGAAAATTCGATGTGAGAAACAGCAAAAAATCTTGGAATTCCATTCCTATCAGGTTGAGTTAATAGCTTATAACAAAAAATTAACATTGTATATAAAAGTTTTCGCTGAATCAGCAAAAATGGCAAATTCTGTCATTTTTCTGCAAAATATAGGAGAAAAATACCTTTAAAGCTTAATATTTTCAGTTTCAGTTAAGCTTTTCTTCTCGAATTTTCACAGCTTTTTCCATACATGAATGGAACTATTTTCAAAAGACATTGATTTTCAGAAACTTGATTAAGACGTTGTTAAATCTAAATTGTCATTTTGAAAATTTTTAAATTTTCAGTTTGGACTTTGCAATATCAAAAATCTTGAAATATTTCATAAAAATCATAAATTTTACATCTATCGGGTCGTAAATTTAAGGGTAAACACAAATATGTTCATAGTTTTTCCTCCTATTACCACTGGGCTTAATAAGTTGATTTTAACTAAACCTCCGTTTTGGGGGCCCCAAACCTGCATTTTGACAACCAGGGGTATACTGTAAAAATTTTATCAAACAAATTTATGCCCAAAACCCTCTAAATCACATTTCAAAACTATGGTCAAAATTTTATATTAATATCTTAAAGATATCTCGAGAAATCGCTAAAATTGCAAACCTCCGTTTTGGGGGCCATTAGAAAAAAGCTACCTATCTTTAAGCTATTGAAAAATATTGTTGAAATTGAAAATTTTGAAAAAGAACTATCGGGAAATAAAGTAGAGATGTTAAAGTTTTGCATGCAAGAAAAATTTTTGTAAAACCTCTTTTCCTCTAGCTTTGAGAGAAATTTTAAATTTGATCGCCGTTTTGGGGGCCACATACTGTAGCTTGTTAATTTAAGCTTTTTAACGTTGAATTAACACGGGTGTGGAGCAAAAATGGTCAGAAGGAGGAAATTTTTTTTTTTGCTTGTATCAGCAGACAATAGGCAAGACACGGTCCTGATGTAAAAAAATATAATCTTAATACATCGCAGGAAAAAATCTGGGAAATTGCCATTTTCGAGGTGGGAGATTTTTAGCACTGAGATTTTTTAACGATTACATTAAATTTCGATTAAATTTCGGGGGTGATTTTCGCCATTTTACTACCCTGGTAAATTTTTTATGCAAATTTCCCCACCCCAAAAATGGCCATTATCCAGGCCTGGGATTTCTCGGGTGGTAAAATGGTCATTTTCAGGGTGGGATTTATTTTTCAAAAAATTAGAACTTTGAAAACCCACCCCGAAAATGGGCATTTCCCAGGCCTGGGATTTCTCGGGATGTAAAATGTACGCATGCGCAAGAATTTTTTTTTCTTCAAAACCACAAGTGGTTATTTAGTTAAAACCAAAACACTTTATGATGGTTGTATTCGGTCAGTGTGTACCACAAAGCTAAAGGTGAGGCGTCATTTGTTCGCAATGGACTTACGTCGCATTAGCCTGTCGGACGAAAACTGTTTTTTTATCGCGATTTAGGATTAGGGCAAAAATAAAGAAAAAATTTGGTTTGTGGGAAGGCACTGGCTAACGTCGCCGCATGGGCTCAGTGTATCGGTGAGATCGGGTTAGAGGCACAGATCTGTAAGGCCCGAAGGGCTAGATAGGCAACTTTAAACTTTCTCCAGCAAAAAAAAGTGCATCAAAAATTTGACTTTTTAAATTTCGTGCCGATGGATAGGATCTAGCATTTTAACTGTTTTTGGAGCGCGAGATAAAAAAAAGTAAGTGGCAATCGCTATTTCGCTACCCTGAGTATCAGAGGTTAAGTTTTCAAAGAAAAGAGTAACCTCTGAAGACAAATAATAGAAATTTTATCGCGCATGTTTCAATCTAATCACTGTAGAAAAAATCAAAGATGAAGAGCAAATATCACCATATAAATGTCTAGCAGACTGTATCGGTATGCAGTTTACTATTTACGAATTCCCCAGAAACCTTCAAGTGTAGTTGAAATGAGTTTATTTCGAAAGAAATCTTTTACATGATCCCCAAATGTATAACAGTAATTACTAAACTTTTAATTATGGAAATGTCACTTTAATTGAATCGAAATAATAGACAAACTTTATGTTATGATTCTCTATCACTGACTCTTTTTACAAAGCATTGATGACTTTTTGTAAGTTGTATTTTCAACGACGGGAATAAAAATATCGACTATGACGCTCATCCAAGATCTTGGATGGTCGTCATGGTTACTTTTGTCTTCGCTGATTGCGCGATGAATAGAATCTCGATTCGTCGGCACAGCGTAAATATATGATTTTGAGCTGTGCTTTTCACGGTACTATTTCGCATCTCTCAAACCAGTGAAATTCTTTGTTGTCACGTGATTTCTTTGGTAGGAAATCATACCAAAACTTGCTTCACTTCGATAAAGGCTGCGGATGTAATTAAGTTGGCTCTCAGGTGTAGCTCCGCTGTTGTGACAAAAGTTCCGGGATTCTCAAAGTACCTTAAGTGGATAAATTTTCGCGTGGATTAATTTTCGCGAATTTTGGCCATTTTCGCGAAATTTAGTCCACGCGAAAATTTTGAAGGCCTTTGATTCGCGAAGATTAGTCCACGCGATATTATTTGGAATTTTACAATCGCGAAAATAAAAATTCGCAAAATCTAGATAACATGCTACAATCAAAACATATTACGAGTTCAACTCTTCATTTCAATTATAAATTCTAGTAACCTAAAAGTGCTTTCTTTGAAGTTTTTTGAAAGCTTTTGAGTGACTTTGTCTGTCTTTTTTCGATTAAGAAAACACATCTCTTTTCTAGTTACAATTTATATAGTCGCGAAATTAAACAAAGAAGGCCGTTTTCGCGAAATTTAATCCACGCGAAAATTTTAAAGACCCTTGATTTGCGAGATTTAATCCACGCGAAATCTTTAAATTCCGTCTCGCGAAAATTAGTACACGCGAAAATTTATCCACTTAAGGTAGTGCAAGTACATGACAGAACGAATGGGAGCTATCGAACCGATGCTCACAAAATGATCAAATACATTTATAACATTTTATTAAACGTAATTCAAAATTGGGTACTTTAATCGTAGAAATTTTAGCGAGACTAATTTTAGCGTTTTAGCGAGTTTTCCCTATTTTCGCTAAAATAAATCTCGTTAAAACACGCCGATTTGACAGATTGCTTAAATTTATCCGCGCGAAATTTCTGGTTATATTGCCTTGATACATTTTTATCAATAGGAAGGGTTTCAGTGCAAAGAAATGCTAGAAAACGAATTCAGTCAATAATGTAATACGAGTATTCGCTAAAATTTGTCCACGCGAAATTTTTTGAAATCGTGATTCGCTAAAATAAATCCAAAAAAAATCAAGATTTTCCTGACTCGCTAATATACGCTAAAATTAGTCTCGCTAAAATTTCTACGATACCCCCCGGAATTTGGAAAACCCAGGCCATATCCCAGGTCATTTTCCAGGCCTGCAGTTGTTTCACTTTTCCAGGGCAAATCCCAATCCCGAAAATGGCCATTTCCCAGGCCTGGAATTTAAAGATTTTTTCCTGTGCATGGTGTTCGGGCGGGATACTTTATGTGCAAAATTCTGAATTTGTCGAAGTCGGATGAAGGGCTATATGAGTTTGAATTTCCCAGCTCCAAAAAAACAGTTGAAAACACAGCCAATCAAATTCTGTTATTATTTCACTCTTAAAGAAAAACACAACTTTCTTAAGTTTTTTTAAATCTCGTAAAGGCCGGTTTCAACTTGCGCGCGCTGCGGTCGCAACTTTGGCTTCAATCATTTTTGCTTGGAGAAAAGATTACGTCATAAAAACGCAGCGCGCGCTTGGAAAAAAAGTTGAACGTATTTCAACTTTTTTTTCAAGCGCGCGATCGTTACGTCATATCGCACCAATGGAGTTGCTTCATTTTTCTTTTGACCAATAGCGTGGAAGCTTTGCTCGAAGAAGAGCGATCGCAGCGCGCGCAAGTGGAGACCGGCCTTAAGTAAGTGAAGACAGCGCTAAATTCGAATTTCCTACTGTACCTTTTTTGTCCGAACCCATACAGTATACATTAATTTATAAAAACACAGGATGGGTTTCCTGTCTAGATTTGATATTCCTTATTCTTTGTTCAAAATTGACACTCTAAAGGGATCTCGTCTTTATTTAGATGCATCCCGGATTGTACCATATGATTCGAGATGGTGGTAGTGATGAAATGATGAGGAAGTTGAAAGAAACGTCTGTTGTATTCATCGATTGTGTACATCAATTGTTGTCCGCAACTAACGTTTTCATGTACTCTTGAAAATAAGTGAAATTTTCCTGACATACAGCATATGGAACAGATTAATCGAAGACATTGTTTAGCTGAATGGGTATAATAATACCAACAGAGTATTTTCTGCTTTTGTAAACTGGTAGAATAATCTTACTGAAAGGTACTTTAGGA
>NW_027103823.1:0-3308 GCF_902728285.1 Clytia hemisphaerica
CTATGTGAGAGCCAACTATGGTACGTGTCGTGTCGTTTTCGATGGCTACAATGACCCCACTTCGATAAAATCCAATGAGCACGAACGGATGAAGAAATCACATGGGTCCTGTCCTGACGTTGACATTTTGGAAGATAACGAATCAAAATACAACCGGGAACGTTTTCTTTCTAATTGGAACAACTGATAGCGCTGATTGCCGAGTATCTAACTCGTGATGGCCAAAGCGTCCATACTTGTGAAGGTGATGTTGACACCAAGATCGTATCCAAAGCCTCGGAGCTGGCAAAACAAGAATCAACAACTGTAGTCGCTGATGACACTGACGTGGCTGTCATGATGGCGTATCACTGGCAAGAAACCACTTTTGTTCCTGTCAGAACGAGCAAAGAAGTGTTGGGATATTGGTAGCTGTCAAGACGAGCAAAATGGACAAAAAAAACATCTCTTGATCATCCATGCTTAGACTGGATGCGACTCGACATCTGCTCTATATGGCAAGGCCAAAGTCAGTTTCGTTAATCAAATCAAGAAATCAGAAATTTTGGGCGAAGTATCTGAAGCCTTTACTGACTCTCAATCGACCAAGGAACAAACACAGGATGTCTCAATCGAAGCCTTCAGAGAGATATATGGTGGAAATCATGATAAATCACTATCAAATTTAAGGTATAGTTACATAACAGTGTAATATGTACAATAAAATGCAACCTAACATTTAAGTATTCAAATGTCCATACAGTATGTATCAGTTGTTTTTTATTTTTTAATGATAATTGGTTTCGATTTCCACCACTTCAGATACAACAAATACCTTGAGATGCTTTGCAAAGGATTGATTCAACCTGAGCGATTGCCCCCCACATCTAATACTGCAACGCAACATGGTGCCAGAGTTCACATCCAGGTAATCACTTTATGACCTCTGGCTGATCAAGTGCGAAACCAAAACCAATCAATTTATGAACTATAATAGATGTCATTTTCGTTACTTATTTAGGTGATTTGGTGGAAAAAACTTGATGAGAACGTCTTAGACCCAACAAAATGGGGCTGGCAGGGCTCTGATACAGGTCTTCGTCCAATTAGAACCATCAAGTCAGTCGCGCCACCCGAAATTCTCAAAATTATCAAATGTAAATGCAAGATGTCCTCTAAGAATCCTTGTGGAACAAATCTTTGCTCTTGCCGGAAAAATGGTATACCATGTATGCCTGCGTGTGGTAATTGCCATGGCATGGATTGTAACAATAAAACGGAAAGATTCCATAACCATTTAAGTCTAACCGGGCCTGAAATTTGGGGCGTAAATAAAGCTTCTTTCTTAATTCTTATATTGATGGTTTTCTCAGGTGGAAAGGGATCAAGACGGCGAGGAAATACCAGACGAAACAATACACGAAGCAACATATGACACGACAAATGAAACAACAGAGGAAAATCAGAACGAAACCTTCAATAACTTTTACGATGATAGGAATATTTTTGATTTGTTTGATTGAGGTCCTTGAAAAACGAAACCGATTGCCCTTTATTTTTTATTGATAATGTACCCACTTTAAGGCATCATAAATCTTTGTGAGATGATTTTCAGGTTTCTTTGTAGGCAACTTTTTTGTTCGTATTGAAATTATCTTTCTTTTGATATATGACACTTGCATATTTTGAGAACTTTTTTTTCAAGTTTTTTTTTCGGACGTGTCCGAAATTAAATCGTCCGTAAAAAGTTTTCCCATGTCCGAATCGATGGGGCTTTTTTTCTGGTGGTCAAGTATCCTATTGGGGACCTATGTACAAAATTTCAGCTTGTTGGGAATTTTGTCCAGGTTCTGGTGAAAATTTACATAATTCTACTGGACTACAAGTTTTAATTAATATTGTCTTGCAAACTTGATTCAGGTAACTCTCATCCTTGTTGTTGAAATGTATCCTGTAGATGACTGATGTTGTTTTTTCTGAAAGCTTAATTTCCTAGTGTGACTAACTGCCAGTGCTCCGGAAACGTCCGGAGCAAAAAATGTTGTTTTTATCATGCTCTGGAACACCGGAAGATTCCAGAGCACTTCCGGTGTTCCGGAGGTCAATTTTCGGCGATTGGTCTGTGCACCGGAACTCCACAACGTTCCAGAGAAGATATCCGCAATATAATTACGATAGCGCTCGCTGTGCTAATCATGTGAAAACTAACTACGCATGCACATATTTTTAAAAAATCAGCCGACTCATGGAAGTGAAACCTCACGTTTTTTAATTTTCCACCAGTGATGCTTCCGAATATAATGGGCCATTCCAGTTTTTATTCGTTACCCCCCAATGGACGACATGGAATTTCCGTAGCAAATTGCTTTCAAGAAAGTCCGGAATTTACAAAATAAATACCTATCAAAACCGTGGAATTCCGTTACTGTAACCTAAAAAAATCATTGAATTCCAATACTTTAATGCAATATTAAGCAAAATTCATGGAATTCCGATACTTTCTCTTTAAAGTTTGCCTGAAATTCCATGCCAAAATTTATTTCAAAAATTGATGTCATCCATTAGGGGGTAATGTTTTTATTCTGGAATGGCCCAATGTGACAAATTAAATTTCATTTAATGGGTGAACCATCATATTATATCAATATTTTGAATATTTTTTGTAATGTTTAAAAAATGTTTTTTTATCACGTGTTAAAAAGCACTTGCTCCGGAAGCACCGGAAGAGCTCCGGAACTTTCTGGAGAGAAAAATAGTGTTTTTTTAGCTGCTCCAGAAAACTCTGGAAGTTTCCGGAGCGTCGGGAGGGTCCTTTTATTTATTATTGGTTTTATTTTCGTAAAATTATTAGATCTAATCACATACCGTACTCTTAGGTGCCAAATAAACGGGGGGTTCGAATAACGGGGGGGGGGGGGGGGTTGGAAACATTTTTCAAATTAAATAAACGAGGGGGACCTAATTACCCGGGGGGTTGGAAAATGGACCTTAAAAAAACCCTAAAAAGGGTCAAAATAGACTAAATTTAGGCTTTTTAGAAGAAAACAAGGAACTTTCCTTTTGGTAGCTGGAAATTTTTTCAAAAATTAATAAACGGGGGGATCCTAATAAGGTCCGGGGGTTGGAAAAAAATCGAAAAATTAACAAGCGGGGCGGCCCGTTTATTTGGCACCTAAGAGTAAGTTGGTCTAATATCGACATCCCTCGTCTAATTCTGACACCCTTCTTTAGAGAAAGGAATAATATGAAAGCTTGAATCACTGATGATTGAAAAAGGATTATTCCTCTCTGACCACTAAGTAAAGAAAAACAGTTTCAACCTTTCTAAC